>NW_026279127.1:562500-676585 GCF_023373465.1 Oncorhynchus keta | reverse complement strand
AGAAGGTTAGTACTGAAGGACAGGGACAACCGTGGGAAGGTTAGTACTGCAGGACAGGGACAACAGCCAGAAGGTTAGTACTGAAGGACAGGGACAACAGTGGGAAGGTAAGTGCTGAAGGACAGGGACAACAGTCAGAAGGTTTGTACTGAAGGACAGGGACAACAGCCAGAAGGTTAGTACTGAAGGACAGGGACAACAGTGGGAAGGTAAGTGCTGAAGGACAGGGACAACAGTGGGAAGGTAAGTGCTGAAGGACAGGGACAACAGCCAGAAGGTTAGACTGATGGACAGGGACAACAGTCAGAAGGTTAGTACTGAAGGAAAGGGACAACAGTCAGAAGGTTAGTACTGAAGGACAGGGACAACCGTGGGAAGGTTAGTACTGCAGGACAGGGACAACAGCCAGAAGGTTAGTACTGAAGGACAGGGACAACAGTGGGAAGGTTAGTACTGCAGGACAGGGACAACAGTGGGAAGGTTAGTACTGAAGGACAGGGACAACAGTCAGAAGGTTAGACTGAAGGACAGGGACAACAGCCAGAAGTATAGACTGAAAGACAGGGACAACAGCCAGAAGGTTAGTACTGAAGGACAGGGACAACAGCCAGAAGGTTAGACTGATGGACAGGGACAACAGCCAGAAGGTTAGACTGAAGGACAGGGACAACAGCCAGAAGGTTAGACTGAAGGACAGGGACAACAGCCAGAAGGTTAGACTGAAGGACAGGGACAACAGTGGAAAGGTTAGTACTGATGGACAGGGACAACAGTCAGAAGGTTAGACTGAAGGACAGGGACAACAGTCAGAAGGTTAGTACTGAAGGACAGGGACAACAGCCAATAGGTTAGACTGAAGGACAGGGACAACAGCCAGAAGGTTAGACTGATGGACAGGGACAACAGCCAGAAGGTTAGACTGAAGGACAGGGACAACAGCCAGAAGGTTAGACTGAAGGACAGGGACAACAGTCAGAAGGTTAGACTGAAGGACAGGGACAACAGTGGAAAGGTTAGTACTGATGGACAGGGACAACAGTCAGAAGGTTAGTACTGAAGGACAGGGACAACAGTCAGAAGTTTAGACTGAAGGACAGGGACAACAGTCAGAAGGTTAGTACTGACGGACAGGGACAACAGTCAGAAGGTTAGTACTGAAGGACAGGGACAACAGTCAGAAGGTTAGACTGAAGGACAGGGACAACAGCCAGAAGGTTAGTACTGAAGGACAGGGACAACAGTCAGAAGGTTAGTACTGAAGAACAGGGACAACAGCCAGAAGGTTAGACTGGAGGACAGGGACAACAGTTGGAAGGTTAGTACTGATGGACAGGGACAACAGTGGGAAGGTTAGTACTGAAGGACAGGGACAACAGTGGGAAGGTTAGTACTGAAGGACAGGGACAACAGTCAGAAGGTTAGTACTGCAGGACAGGGACAACAGTCAGAAGGTTAGTACTGCAGGACAGGGACAACAGTCAGAAGGTTAGTACTGAAGGAAAGGGACAACAGTCAGAAGGTTAGTACTGAAGGACAGGGACAACCGTGGGAAGGTTAGTACTGCAGGACAGGGACAACAGCCAGAAGGTTAGTACTGAAGGACAGGGACAACAGTGGGAAGGTAAGTGCTGAAGGACAGGGACAACAGTCAGAAGGTTTGTACTGAAGGACAGGGACAACAGCCAGAAGGTTAGTACTGAAGGACAGGGACAACAGTGGGAAGGTAAGTGCTGAAGGACAGGGACAACAGTGGGAAGGTAAGTGCTGAAGGACAGGGACAACAGCCAGAAGGTTAGTACTGAAGGACAGGGACAACAGTCAGAAGGTTAGTACTGAAGGAAAGGGACAACAGTCAGAAGGTTAGTACTGAAGGACAGGGACAACCGTGGGAAGGTTAGTACTGCAGGACAGGGACAACAGCCAGAAGGTTAGTACTGAAGGACAGGGACAACAGTGGGAAGGTTAGTACTGCAGGACAGGGACAACAGTGGGAAGGTTAGTACTGAAGGACAGGGACAACAGTCAGAAGGTTAGACTGAAGGACAGGGACAACAGCCAGAAGTATAGACTGAAGGACAGGGACAACAGCCAGAAGGTTAGTACTGAAGGACAGGGACAACAGCCAGAAGGTTAGACTGATGGACAGGGACAACAGCCAGAAGGTTAGACTGAAGGACAGGGACAACAGCCAGAAGGTTAGACTGAAGGACAGGGACAACAGCCAGAAGGTTAGACTGAAGGACAGGGACAACAGTGGAAAGGTTAGTACTGATGGACAGGGACAACAGTCAGAAGGTTAGACTGAAGGACAGGGACAACAGTCAGAAGGTTAGTACTGAAGGACAGGGACAACAGCCAATAGGTTAGACTGAAGGACAGGGACAACAGCCAGAAGGTTAGACTGATGGACAGGGACAACAGCCAGAAGGTTAGACTGAAGGACAGGGACAACAGCCAGAAGGTTAGACTGAAGGACAGGGACAACAGTCAGAAGGTTAGACTGAAGGACAGGGACAACAGTGGAAAGGTTAGTACTGATGGACAGGGACAACAGTCAGAAGGTTAGTACTGAAGGACAGGGACAAAGTCAGAAGTTTAGACTGAAGGACAGGGACAACAGTCAGAAGGTTAGTACTGACGGACAGGGACAACAGTCAGAAGGTTAGTACTGAAGGACAGGGACAACAGTCAGAAGGTTAGACTGAAGGACAGGGACAACAGCCAGAAGGTTAGTACTGAAGGACAGGGACAACAGTCAGAAGGTTAGTACTGAAGAACAGGGACAACAGCCAGAAGGTTAGACTGGAGGACAGGGACAACAGTGGGAAGGTTAGTACTGATGGACAGGGACAACAGTGGGAAGGTTAGTACTGAAGGACAGGGACAACAGTGGGAAGGTTAGTACTGAAGGACAGGGACAACAGTCAGAAGGTTAGTACTGCAGGACAGGGACAACAGTCAGAAGGTTAGTACTGCAGGACAGGGACAACAGTCAGAAGGTTAGTACTGCAGGACAGGGACAACAGTGGGAAGGTTAGTACTGAAGGACAGGGACAACAGTGGGAAGGTTAGTACTGAAGGACAGGGACAACAGTCAGAAGGTTAGTACTGAAGGACAGGGGCAACAGTGGGACGGTTAGTACTGAAGGACAGGGACAACAGTGGGAAGGTTAGTACTGAAGGACAGGGACAACAGTCAGAAGGTTAGTACTGATGGACAGTGACAACAGTCAGAAGGTTAGTACTGAAGGAGAGGGACAACAGTCAGAAGGTTAGTACTGACGGACAGGGACAACAGTGGGAAGGTTAGTACTGAAGGACAGGGACAACAGTGGAAGGTTAGTACTGAAGGACAGGGACAACAGTGGGAAGGTTAGTACTGAAGGACAGGGACAACAGTCAGAAGGTTAGTACTGACGGACAGGGACAACAGCCAGAAGGTTAGACTGAAGGACAGGGACAACAGTCAGAAGGTTAGTACTGAAGGACAGGGACAACAGTCAGAAGGTTAGTACTGACGGACAGGGACAACAGCCAGAAGGTTAGTACTGAAGGACAGGGACAACAGCCAGAAGGTTAGACTGAAGGACAGGGACAACAGTGGGAAGGTTAGTACTGAAGGACAGGGACAACAGTCAGAAGGTTAGACTGAAGGACAGGGACAACAGTGGGAAGGTTAGTACTGATGGACAGGGACAACAGACAGAAGGTTAGTGCTGAAGGACAGGGACAACAGTTGGAAGGGTAGTACTGATGGACAGGGACAACAGCCAATAGGTTAGACTGAAGGACAGGGACAACAGTGGGAAGGTTAGTACTGATGGACAGGGACAACAGCCAATAGGTTAGACTGAAGGACAGGGACAACAGCCAATAGGTTAGACTGAAGGACAGGGACAACAGTGGGAAGGTTAGTACTGATGGACAGGGACAACAGTCAGAAGGTTAGACTGAAGGACAGGGACAACAACCAATAGGTTAGACTGAAGGACAGGGACAACAGCCAATAGGTTAGACTGAAGGACAGGGACAACAGCCAGAAGGTTAGACTGATGGACAGGGACAACAGCCAGAAGGTTAGACTGAAGGACAGGGACAACAGCCAGAAGGTTAGACTGAAGGACAGGGACAACAGCCAGAAGGTTAGACTGAAGGACAGGGACGACAGCCAGAAGGTTAGACTGAAGGACAGGGACGACAGCCAGAAGGTTAGACTGAAGGACAGGGACGACAGCCAGAAGGTTAGACTGAAGGACAGGGACAACAGCCAGAAGGTTAGACTGAAGGAAAGGGACAACAGCCAGATGGTTAGACTAAAGGACAGGGACAACAGCCAGAAGGTTAGACTGAAGGACAGGGACAACAGCCAGAAGGTTAGACTTAAGGACAGGGACAACAGCCAGAAGGTTAGACTGAAGGACAGGGACAACAGCCAGAAGGTTAGACTGAAGGACAGGGACAACAGCCAGAAGGTTAGACTGAAGGACAGGGACAACAGCCAGAAGGTTAGACTGAAGGACAGGGACAACAGCCAGAAGGTTAGACTGAAGGACAGGGACAACAGCCAGAAGGTTAGACTGAAGGACAGGGACAACAGCCAGAAGGTTAGACTGAAGGACAGGGACAACAGCCAGAAGGTTAGACTGAAGGACAGGGACAACAGCCAGAAGGTTAGACTGAAGGACAGGGACAACAGCCAGAAGGTTAGACTGAAGGACAGGGACAACAGCCAGAAGGTTAGACTGAAGGACAGGGACAACAGCCAGAAGGTTAGTACTGAAGGACAGGGACAACAGCCAGAAGGTTAGACTGAAGGACAGGGACAACAGCCAGAAGGTTAGACTGAAGGACAGGGACAACAGCCAGAAGGTTAGTACTGAAGGACAGGGACAACAGCCAGAAGGTTAGACTGAAGGACAGGGACAACAGCCAGAAGGTTAGTACTGAAGGACAGGGACAACAGCCAGAAGGTTAGACTGAAGGACAGGGACAACAGCCAGAAGGTTAGACTGAAGGACAGGGACAACAGCCAGAAGGTTAGACTGAAGGACAGGGACAACAGCCAGAAGGTTAGACTGAAGGACAGGGACAACAGCCAGAAGGTTAGACTGAAGGACAGGGACAACAGCCAGAAGGTTAGACTGAAGGACAGGGACAACAGCCAGAAGGTTAGACTGAAGGACAGGGACAACAGCCAGAAGGTTAGACTGAAGGACAGGGACAACAGCCAGAAGGTTAGACTGAAGGACAGGGACAACAGCCAGAAGGTTAGACTGAAGGACAGGGACAACAGCCAGAAGGTTAGTACTGAAGGACAGGGACAACAGCCAGAAGGTTAGACTGAAGGACAGGGACAACAGCCAGAAGGTTAGACTGAAGGACAGGGACAACAGCCAGAAGGTTAGACTGAAGGACAGGGACAACAGCCAGAAGGTTAGACTGAAGGACAGGGACAACAGCCAGAAGGTTAGTACTGAAGGACAGGGACAACAGCCAGAAGGTTAGACTGAAGGACAGGGACAACAGCCAGAAGGTTAGACTAAAGGACAGGGACAACAGCCAGAAGGTTAGACTGAAGGACAGGGACAACAGCCAGAAGGTTAGACTGAAGGACAGGGACAACAGCCAGAAGGTTAGACTGAAGACAAGGGACAACAGCCAGAAGGTTAAACTGAAGGACAGGGACAACAGCCAGAAGGTTATACTAAAGGACAGGGACAACAGCCAGAAGGTTAAACTGAAGGACAGGGACAACAGCCAGAAGGTTAGACTGAAGGACAGGGACAACAGCCAGAAGGTTAGACTGAAGGACAGGGACAACAATCGGAACTTTAATAACACACACTTCAGAGAGAGAGGAACGAGATGTTATTGGGACTCCCCTGTGAGTTAACGGAAGGTATTTAAGAGAAAGAAGTGCTGCTAGGTTTTAGAAGACACTCCCTGTGATGTGTTAGTGTGAGGTCGAGACGTCATGAGGATACGGGATCCCACCAAACATGGTATGACTATGTACTTTACACAGTACAGGCCCTAAAAGGTTGTGCTCTACATAATGAACAGGGTGCGATTTGGGAAGAAAACAGTATTACCCATTGTAATGAGAGAGGTTAATCAAATCCCTCCTTTATACAACCATCGACCTCGGAATAAATGTTATTTACTGCACCTATAGTGCAAACGTGTTCTTCAGGAAGCATGAAAATCAAGTTACCCCTTCCTTGTCTTCCAACCTGTAATGTTATTGGACCTTTGTTTAACTAAGAACCCGTTATTTAACACCACAGTTTCTTATTATAACAACTCACACCATTTAGCAGACGCTTTTATCCAGAGAGACTTACAGTTATTCATACATTTTACATATGGGTGATTCCACAACCCCCATATGGGTGATTCCACAACCCCCATATGAGTGACTCCGCAACCCCCATATGGGTGACACCACAACCCCCATATGGGTGACTCCGCAACCCCCATATGGGTGACTCCGCAACCCCCATATGGGTGACTCCACAACCCCCATATGGGTGACTCCACAACCCCCATATGGGTGATTCCACAACCCCCATATGGGTGATTCCACAACCCCCATATGGGTGATTCCACAACCCCCATATGGGTGACTTCACAACCCCCATATGGGTGATTACACAACCCCGATATGGGTGACTCCACAACCCCCATATGGGTGACTCCACAACCCCCATATGGGTGACTCCACAACCCCCATATGGGTGACTCCACAACCCCCATATGGGTGATTCCACAACCCCCATATGGGTGATTCCACAACCCCCATATGGGTGATTCCACAACCCCCATACTCCACAACCCCCATATGGGTGACTCCACAACCCCCCAATGGGTGATTCCACAACCCCCATATGGGTGACTCCACAACCCCCATATGGGTGACTCCACAACCCCCATATGGGTGACTCCACAACCCCCATATGGGTGACTCCACAACCCCCATATGGGTGACTCCCCCCCCATATGGGTGATTCCACAACCCCCATATGGGTGATTCCACAACCCCCATATGGGTGACTCCACAACCCCCATATGGGTGATTCCACAACCCCCATATGGGTGACTTCCACAACCCCCATATGGGTGACTCCACAACCCCCCCATATGGGTGATTCCACAACCCCCATATGGGTGATTCCACAACCCCCATATGGGTGATTCCACTTATATGGGTGACCCCAACCCCCATATGGGTGACTCCACAACCCCCATATGGGTGACTCCACAACCCCCATATGGGTGACTCCACAACCCCCATATGGGTGATTCCACAACCCCATATGGGTGACTCCACAACCCCATATGGGTGACTCCACAACCCCCATGTGGGTGATTCCACAACCCCCATATGGGTGACTCCACAACCCCATATGGGTGACTCCACAACCCCCATATGGGTGACTCCACAACCCCCATATGGGTGATCCACAACCCCCATATGGGTGATTCCACAACCCCATATGGGTGACTCCACAACCCCCATATGGGTGACTCCACAACCCCCATATGGGTGACTCCACAACCCCCATATGGGTGACTCCACAACCCCCATATGGGTGATTCCACAACCCCCATATGGGTGACTCCACAACCCCCATATGGGTGACTCCACAACCCCCATATGGGTGACTCCACAACCCCATATGGGTGACTCCACAACCCCCATATGGGTGATTCCACAACCCCCATATGGGTGACCACAACCCCCACTCCAACCCCCATATGGGTGATTCCACAACCCCCATATGGGTGATTCCACAACCCCCATATGGGTGACTCCACAACCCCCATATGGGTGACTCCACAACCCCCATATGGGTGACTCCACAACCCCCATATGGGTGACTCCACAACCCCCATATGGGTGACTCCACAACCCCCATATGGGTGATTCCACAACCCCCATATGGGTGACTCCACAACCCCCATATGGGTGATTCCACAACCCCCATATGGGTGACTCCACAACCCCCATATGGGTGACTCCACAACCCCCATATGGGTGACTCCACAACCCCCATATGGGTGACTTCCACAACCCCCATATGGGTGACTCCACAACCCCCATATGGGTGACTCCACAACCCCCATATGGGTGACTCCAACCCCCATATGGGTGATTCCACAACCCCCATATGGGTGATCCCATATGGGTGATTCCACAACCCCCATATGGGTGACTCCACAACCCCCATATGGGTGACTCCACAACCCCCATATGGGTGATTCCACAACCCCCATATGGGTGATTCCACAACCCCATATGGGTGATTCCAACCCCCATATGGGTGATTCCACAACCCCCATATGGGTGACTCCACAACCCCCATATGGGTGACTTCCACAACCCCCATATGGGTGATGGGTGACTCCACAACCCCCATATGGGTGACTCCACAACCCCCATATGGGTGACTCCACAACCCCATATGGGTGACTCCACAACCCCCATATGGGTGACTCCACAACCCCCATATGGGTGATTCCACAACCCCCATATGGGTGACTCCACAACCCCCATATGGGTGACTCCACAACCCCCATATGGGTGATTCCACAACCCCCACATGGGTGACTCCACAACCCCCATATGGGTGACTCCACAACCCCATATGGGTGACTCCACAACCCCCATATGGGTGACTCCACAACCCCCATATGGGTGACTCCACAACCCCCATATGGGTGATTCCACAACCCCCATATGGGTGACTCCACAACCCCCATATGGGTGACTCCACAACCCCCATATGGGTGACTCCACAACCCCCATATGGGTGACTCCTCAACCCCCATATGGGTGACTCCACAACCCCCATATGGGTGACTCCACAACCCCCATATGGGTGACTCCACAACCCCCATATGGGTGACTTCACAACCCCCATATGGGTGACTCCACAACCCCCATATGGGTGACTCCACAACCCCATATGGGTGACTCCACAACCCCCATATGGGTGATTCCACAACCCCCATATGGGTGATCCCAACCCCCCCATGGGTGATTACACAACCCCCATATGGGTGACTCCACAACCCCCCATATGGGTGACTCCACAACCCCCATATGGGTGACTCCACAACCCCCATATGGGTGACTCCACAACCCCATATGGGGGACCCCAACCCCATATGGGTGACTCCACAACCCCCATATGGGTGACTCCACAACCCCCATATGGGTGACTCCACAACCCCCATATGGGTGACTCCACAACCCCATATGGGTGACTCCACAACCCCCATATGGGTGATTACACAACCCCCATATGGGTGACTCCACAACCCCATATGGGTGACTCCACAACCCCATATGGGTGACTCCTCAACCCCCATATGGGTGACTCATCAACCCCCATATGGGTGACTCCTCAACCCCCATATGGGTGATTCCACAACCCCCATATGGGTGACTCATCAACCCCCATATCGGTGACTCCATAACCCCCATATGGGTGACTCCTCAACCCCCATATGGGTGACTCCACAACCCCCATATGGGTGACTCTACAACCCCCATATGGGTGCCTCCGGGAATTGAACCCACAACCCTTGGCCATGCGCCATGCTCATGACCTTCTTTTGAGCCGTTTGTTGTTTAAACCACAGGAGACACAGTTTGTGTACACAGCATGCCAGAGTGGTGTGGAGCAAGGCTCTTCTATTTGAATTGTTATCTATCAGTGGTAGCGTTCATTCATTATGTCATGTAATGTCATCAATGAAGAACAACAACATTTAAATTATCTAGTTGTTTGTTTGTTGTTCTTGTTATTATTGTTGTTTTCTAAAAGGTTCGGAGGAGCGGGAGGCTAGGCTACTGAGGGGAGTGAAGTTTGAGGTCATGGTTGAGACACCCAGGGTTCAGAGGAGTCCCATCCCAGAGACAGAGCCTCTTTGGCGGGTAGAGAGTACAAGACACCTCCCTGGAGATCCACTTCACGGACAGGTGATAACAGAAACTAATAGACTTTTCAAAATACCATTTTGTCATACGCTTTTGGTTTCACTATAAGTAAGCCATGCCCGAGCCAGAACGGCCCATAGGACAGGAGTCTATCTCCTGTTTCTGTAGTGTGGACCAGAACGGCCCATAGGACAGGAGTCTATATCCTGTTTCTGTAGTGTGGACCAGAACGGCCCATAGGACAGGAGTCTATATCCTGTTTCTGTAGTGTGGACCAGAACGGCCCATAGGACAGGAGTCTATCTCCTGTTTCTGTAGTGTGGACCAGAACGGCCCATAGGACAGGAGTCTATCTCCTCTTTCTGTAGTGTGGACCAGAACGGCCCATAGGACAGGAGTCTATCTCCTGTTTCTGTAGTGTGGACCAGAACGACCCATAGGACAGGAGTCTATCTCCTGTTTCTGTAGTGTGGACCAGAACGGCCCATAGGACAGGAGTCTATCTCCTGTTTCTGTAGTGTGGACCAGAACGACCCATAGGACAGGGGTCTATCTCCTCTTTCTGTAGTGTGGACCAGAACGACCCATAGGACAGGGGTCTATCTCCTGTTTCTGTAGTGTGGACCAGAACGACCCATAGGACAGGGGTCTATCTCCTCTTTCTGTAGTGTGAGACAGTCAGAACGACCCATAGGACAGGAGTCTATCTCCTGTTTCTGTAGTGTGAGATAGTCAGAACGACCCATAGGACAGGGGTCTATCTCCTGTTTCTGTAGTGTGGACCAGAACGACCCATAGGACAGGGGTCTATCTCCTCTTTCTGTAGTGTGAGACAGTCAGAACGACCCATAGGACAGGAGTCTACCTCCTGTTTCTGTAGTGTGAGATAGTCAGAACGACCCATAGGACAGGGGTCTATCTCCTGTTTCTGTAGTGTGGACCAGAACGACCCATAGGACAGGGGTCTATCTCCTGTTTCTGTAGTGTGGACCAGAACGACCCATAGGACAGGGGTCTATCTCCTCTTTCTGTAGTGTGGACCAGAACGACCCATAGGACAGGGGTCTATCTCCTCTTTCTGTAGTGTCAGGCAGCTTGATGTACTATTACACCCCCTGGACTAATCTCAACAGTTTCAACATAACTGATAATCTTTTTTGTATATTCCAGGCTGCACATCAGGAGGTTGGGAGGCCTACGTTTACATACCCTGATGACAGGTACAGTATCTCTCTGACCCTCTAGAGCAGGTCTGTCAAACTCCTTCCATGGAGGGTCTAACGACAGGTACATTATCTCTCTGACCCTCTAGAGCAGGTCTGTCAAACTCCTTCCATGGAGGGTCTGGCGACAGGTACATTATCTCTCTGACCCTCTAGAGCAGGTCTGTCAAACTCCTTCCATGGAGGGTCTGGCGACAGGTACATTATCTCTCTGACCCTCTAGAGCAGGTCTGTCAAACTCCTTCCATGGAGGGTCTGGCGACAGGTACATTATCTCTCTGACCCTCTAGAGCAGGTCTGTCAAACTCCTTCCATGGAGGGTCTAACGACAGGTACAGTATCTCTCTGACCCTCTAGAGCAGGTCTGTCAAACTCCTTCCATGGAGGGTCTAACGACAGGTACATTATCTCTCTGACCCTCTAGAGCAGGTCTGTCAAACTCCTTCCATGGAGGGTCTAACGACAGGTACATTATCTCTCTGACCCTCTAGAGCAGGTCTGTCAAACTCCTTCCATGGAGGGTCTAACGACAGGTACAGTATCTCTCTGACCCTCTAGAGCAGGTCTGTCAAACTCCTTCCATGGAGGGTCTGATGACAGGTACAGTATCTCTCTGACCCTCTAGAGCAGAACTCCTTCCATGGAGGGTCTGATGACAGGTACAGTATCTCTCTGACCCTCTAGAGCAGGTCTGTCAAACTCCTTCCATGGAGGGTCTGATGACAGGTACAGTATCTCTCTGACCCTCTAGAGCAGAACTCCTTCCATGGAGGGTCTGATGACAGGTACATTATCTCTCTGACCCTCTAGAGCAGGTCTGTCAAACTCCTTCCATGGAGGGTCTAACGACAGGTACAGTATCTCTCTGACCCTCTAGAGCAGGTCTGTCAAACTCCTTCCATGGAGGGTCTAACGACAGGTACAGTATCTCTCTGACCCTCTAGAGCAGGTCTGTCAAACTCCTTCCATGGAGGGTCTGATGACAGGTACAGTATCTCTCTGACCCTCTAGAGCAGGTCTGTCAAACTCCTTCCATGGAGGGTCTGATGACAGGTACAGTATCTCTCTGACCCTCTAGAGCAGAACTCCTTCCATGGAGGGTCTGATGACAGGTACAGTATCTCTCTGACCCTCTAGAGCAGAACTCCTTCCATGGAGGGTCTGATGACAGGTACAGTATCTCTCTGACCCTCTAGAGCAGAACTCCTTCCATGGAGGGTCTGATGACAGGTACAGTATCTCTCTAACCCTCTAGAGCAGAACTCCTTCCATGGAGGGTCTAACGACAGGTACAGTATCTCTCTGACCCTCTAGAGCAGGTCTGTCAAACTCCTTCCATGGAGGGTCTGATGACAGGTACAGTATCTCTCTGACCCTCTAGAGCAGGTCTGTCAAACTCCTTCCATGGAGGGTCTGATGACAGGTACAGTATCTCTCTGACCCTCTAGAGCAGGTCTGTCAAACTCCTTCCATGGAGGGTCTAACGACAGGTACAGTATCTCTCTGACCCTCTAGAGCAGGTCTGTCAAACTCCTTCCATGGAGGGTCTAACGACAGGTACAGTATCTCTCTGACCCTCTAGAGCAGGTCTGTCAAACTCCTTCCATGGAGGGTCTAACGACAGGTACAGTATCTCTCTGACCCTCTAGAGCAGGTCTGTCAAACTCCTTCCATGGAGGGTCTGATGACAGGTACAGTATCTCTCTGACCCTCTAGAGCAGGTCTGTCAAACTCCTTCCATGGAGGGTCTAACGACAGGTACAGTATCTCTCTGACCCTCTAGAGCAGGTCTGTCAAACTCCTTCCATGGAGGGTCTGATGACAGGTACAGTATCTCTCTGACCCTCTAGAGCAGGTCTGTCAAACTCCTTCCATGGAGGGTCTAACGACAGGTACAGTATCTCTCTGACCCTCTAGAGCAGGTCTGTCAAACTCCTTCCATGGAGGGTCTGATGACAGGTACAGTATCTCTCTGACCCTCTAGAGCAGGTCTGTCAAACTCCTTCCATGGAGGGTCTGGCGACAGGTACAGTATCTCTCTGACCCTCTAGAGCAGGTCTGTCAAACTCCTTCCATGGAGGGTCTGATGACAGGTACAGTATCTCTCTGACCCTCTAGAGCAGGTCTGTCAAACTCCTTCCATGGAGGGTCTAACGACAGGTACAGTATCTCTCTGACCCTCTAGAGCAGGTCTGTCAAACTCCTTCCATGGAGGGTCTAACGACAGGTACAGTATCTCTCTGACCCTCTAGAGCAGGTCTGTCAAACTCCTTCCATGGAGGGTCTGGCGACAGGTACAGTATCTCTCTGACCCTCTAGAGCAGGTCTGTCAAACTCCTTCCATGGAGGGTCTAACGACAGGTACATTATCTCTCTGACCCTCTAGAGCAGGTCTGTCAAACTCCTTCCATGGAGGGTCTGATGACAGGTACAGTATCTCTCTGACCCTCTAGAGCAGGTCTGTCAAACTCCTTCCATGGAGGGTCTAACGACAGGTACAGTATCTCTCTGACCCTCTAGAGCAGGTCTGTCAAACTCCTTCCATGGAGGGTCTGACCCTCTAGACAGGTACAGTATCTCTCTGACCCTCTAGAGCAGGTCTGTCAAACTCCTTCCATGGAGGGTCTAACGACAGGTACAGTATCTCTCTGACCCTCTAGAGCAGGTCTGTCAAACTCCTTCCATGGAGGGTCTGACGACAGGTACAGTATCTCTCTGACCCTCTAGAGCAGGTCTGTCAAACTCCTTCCATGGAGGGTCTGGCGACAGGTACAGTATCTCTCTGACCCTCTAGAGCAGGTCTGTCAAACTCCTTCCATGGAGGGTCTGGCGACAGGTACAGTATCTCTCTGACCCTCTAGAGCAGGTCTGTCAAACTCCTTCCATGGAGGGTCTGGCGACAGGTACAGTATCTCTCTGACCCTCTAGAGCAGGTCTGTCAAACTCCTTCCATGGAGGGTCTGGCGACAGGTACAGTATCTCTCTGACCCTCTAGAGCAGGTCTGTCAAACTCCTTCCATGGAGGGTCTGATGACAGGTACAGTATCTCTCTGACCCTCTAGAGCAGGTCTGTCAAACTCCTTCCATGGAGGGTCTGATGACAGGTACAGTATCTCTCTGACCCTCTAGAGCAGGTCTGTCAAACTCCTTCCATGGAGGGTCTGGCGACAGGTACAGTATCTCTGACCCTCTAGAGCAGGTCTGTCAAACTCCTTCCATGGAGGGTCTAACGACAGGTACAGTATCTCTCTGACCCTCTAGAGCAGGTCTGTCAAACTCCTTCCATGGAGGGTCTAACGACAGGTACAGTATCTCTCTGACCCTCTAGAGCAGGTCTGTCAAACTCCTTCCATGGAGGGTCTGGCGACAGGTACAGTATCTCTCTGACCCTCTAGAGCAGGTCTGTCAAACTCCTTCCATGGAGGGTCTGATGACAGGTACAGTATCTCTCTGACCCTCTAGAGCAGGTCTGTCAAACTCCTTCCATGGAGGGTCTGATGACAGGTACAGTATCTCTCTGACCCTCTAGAGCAGGTCTGTCAAACTCCTTCCATGGAGGGTCTGATGACAGGTACAGTATCTCTCTGACCCTCTAGAGCAGGTCTGTCAAACTCCTTCCATGGAGGGTCTAACGACAGGTACAGTATCTCTCTGACCCTCTAGAGCAGGTCTGTCAAACTCCTTCCATGGAGGGTCTGACGACAGGTACATTATCTCTCTGACCCTCTAGAGCAGGTCTGTCAAACTCCTTCCATGGAGGGTCTGATGATTATCTCTCTGACCCTCTAGAGCAGTCTGTCAAACTCCTTCCATGGAGGGTCTGATGACAGGTACAGTTCTCTGACCCTCTAGAGCAGGTCTGTCAAACTCCTTCCATGGAGGGTCTGATGACAGGTACAGTATCTCTCTGACCCTCTAGAGCAGGTCTGTCAAACTCCTTCCATGGAGGGTCTGGCGACAGGTACAGTATCTCTCTGACCCTCTAGAGCAGGTCTGTCAAACTCCTTCCATGGAGGGTCTGGCGACAGGTACAGTATCTCTCTGACCCTCTAGAGCAGGTCTGTCAAACTCCTTCCATGGAGGGTCTGGCGACAGGTACAGTATCTCTCTGACCCTCTAGAGCAGGTCTGTCAAACTCCTTCCATGGAGGGTCTGACGACAGGTACAGTATCTCTCTGACCCTCTAGAGCAGGTCTGTCAAACTCCTTCCATGGAGGGTCTAACGACAGGTACAGTATCTCTCTGACCCTCTAGAGCAGGTCTGTCAAACTCCTTCCATGGAGGGTCTAACGACAGGTACAGTATCTCTCTGACCCTCTAGAGCAGGTCTGTCAAACTCCTTCCATGGAGGGTCTGGCGACAGGTACATTATCTCTCTGACCCTCTAGAGCAGGTCTGTCAAACTCCTTCCATGGAGGGTCTAACGACAGGTACAGTATCTCTCTGACCCTCTAGAGCAGGTCTGTCAAACTCCTTCCATGGAGGGTCTAACGACAGGTACAGTATCTCTCTGACCCTCTAGAGCAGGTCTGTCAAACTCCTTCCATGGAGGGTCTGGCGACAGGTACATTATCTCTCTGACCCTCTAGAGCAGGTCTGTCAAACTCCTTCCATGGAGGGTCTAACGACAGGTACAGTATCTCTCTGACCCTCTAGAGCAGGTCTGTCAAACTCCTTCCATGGAGGGTCTAACGACAGGTACAGTATCTCTCTGACCCTCTAGAGCAGGTCTGTCAAACTCCTTCCATGGAGGGTCTAACGACAGGTACATTATCTCTCTGACCCTCTAGAGCAGGTCTGTCAAACTCCTTCCATGGAGGGTCTGATGACAGGTACAGTATCTCTCTGACCCTCTAGAGCAGGTCTGTCAAACTCCTTCCATGGAGGGTCTAACGACAGGTACAGTATCTCTCTGACCCTCTAGAGCAGGTCTGTCAAACTCCTTCCATGGAGGGTCTAACGACAGGTACAGTATCTCTCTGACCCTCTAGAGCAGGTCTGTCAAACTCCTTCCATGGAGGGTCTAACGACAGGTACATTATCTCTCTGACCCTCTAGAGCAGGTCTGTCAAACTCCTTCCATGGAGGGTCTAACGACAGGTACAGTATCTCTCTGACCCTCTAGAGCAGGTCTGTCAAACTCCTTCCATGGAGGGTCTGATGACAGGTACAGTATCTCTCTGACCCTCTAGAGCAGGTCTGTCAAACTCCTTCCATGGAGGGTCTGGCGACAGGTACATTATCTCTCTGACCCTCTAGAGCAGGTCTGTCAAACTCCTTCCATGGAGGGTCTGATGACAGGTACAGTATCTCTCTGACCCTCTAGAGCAGGTCTGTCAAACTCCTTCCATGGAGGGTCTGGTGACAGGTACAGTATCTCTCTGACCCTCTAGAGCAGGTCTGTCAAACTCCTTCCATGGAGGGTCTGGCGACAGGTACAGTATCTCTCTGACCCTCTAGAGCAGGTCTGTCAAACTCCTTCCATGGAGGGTCTAACGACAGGTACAGTATCTCTCTGACCCTCTAGAGCAGGTCTGTCAAACTCCTTCCATGGAGGGTCTGATGACAGGTACAGTATCTCTCTGACCCTCTAGAGCAGGTCTGTCAAACTCCTTCCATGGAGGGTCTGGCGACAGGTACATTATCTCTCTGACCCTCTAGAGCAGGTCTGTCAAACTCCTTCCATGGAGGGTCAAATGACAGGTACAGTATCTCTCTGACCCTCTAGAGCAGGTCTGTCAAACTCCTTCCATGGAGGGTCTGGTGACAGGTACATTATCTCTCTGACCCTCTAGAGCAGGTCTGTCAAACTCCTTCCATGGAGGGTCTAACGACAGGTACATTATCTCTCTGACCCTCTAGAGCAGGTCTGTCAAACTCCTTCCATGGAGGGTCTAACGACAGGTACAGTATCTCTCTGACCCTCTAGAGCAGGTCTGTCAAACTCCTTCCATGGAGGGTCTAACGACAGGTACATTATCTCTCTGACCCTCTAGAGCAGGTCTGTCAAACTCCTTCCATGGAGGGTCTAACGACAGGTACATTATCTCTCTGACCCTCTAGAGCAGGTCTGTCAAACTCCTTCCATGGAGGGTCTAACGACAGGTACAGTATCTCTCTGACCCTCTAGAGCAGGTCTGTCAAACTCCTTCCATGGAGGGTCTGCGGGTTTTTGTTTTTTCCTTTCAATGAAGCGCTAGACAACCAGGTGAGTTCCTTACTAATTAGTGACCTTATTTCATCAATCAAGGACAAGGGAGGAGTGAAAGCCTGCAGACACACTGCCTTCCGTGAGTTGGACACGTACTCTAGACCTTTGATTGATGCATGCACTCAAACACTTGGCCTCTATTGGTTGACTTACATCGAACAAAACGCAACATGCAACAATTTCAAAGATTTTACTGAGTTTATAGTTTATAGAAAGAAATCAGTCTATTGAAATAAATGCATTAGACCCTAATGTTGCATGCTTTCCTGCTTCCCGTGGTTCACCGAATTGTGTGAGGGGTAGAAATGCCCGGATTTATCAATTCCCTTCTCCGGCCATTGTATTGTTCAGTTCAATGGTGAGAAATGTCTCAGTCCCTGGAGCAAAAACGTTGTGCTTATCCAGGAGCACGAGTACAGGACATCAATAAGATGCTCCCAAACATTATAAACCAATATCAGGAAATTGAGTCTATCGTAGTTCATGTGGGATCTCAAATACATAATGAAGGGCAGCTCAGAACAGCTGAAGATGGATTTTAAAAGAACTGATTGACACCAAAAAACGCCCCATAATATCTGTCCTCTGCCCTCCCTAAATGGTGGCATTGAATGGTTCAGCTGACTTTCAGCCCTCCATAACTGGCTATCAGACTATTTCAGCTCTGTGGGTGGAACATTTACTACTGACAATTCTGATAACTTCTGGAAGCAAAGCTCGTTCTATAAAAGATGGGATCCACCCAAATCCTTTGGGTTCCTGGGTCCTTTCACAGCATTATAAGGCTGCGTTGAGACAATGACTTATCAATGACCCAAGCTCAGCTCAGTTAATCCCAACCATTGTGTCGCTGAGTTGTCAAGGATCGGCTATGAAAAGCCAACTGACATTTATTCCTGAGGTGCTGACTTGCTGCACCCTCGATAACTACTGTAATTATTATTATTGGACCCTGCTGGTCATTTATGAACATTTGAACATCTTGGCCATGTTCTGTTATAATCTCCACCCGGCACAGCCAGAAGAGGACTGGCCACCCCACATAGCCTGGTTCCTCTCTAGGTTTCTTCCTAGGTTTTGGCCTTTCTAGGGAGTTTTTCCTAGCCACCGTGCTTCTACACCTGCATTGCTTGCTGTTTGGGGTTTTAGGCTGGGTTTCTGTACAGCACTTTGAGATATCAGCTGATCTAAGAAGGGCTATAGCACTCATGTCGGTAGCACTCATGTCAGAGACCTGGCAGTGTGGTGCCAGGACAACAACCTCTCTCTCAATGTGAGCAAAACAAAGGAGCCCAACATGGACGGGGCTGTAGTGGAGCCCCGTGAAATGAACATTCAATTCTCTGTCTGTTGGACATGGCCTTTTATTGTCCCCAGCACAAGGTGCACCTGTGTAATGGTCACGCTGTTTAATCAGCTTCTTGATATGCCACACCTGTTAGATGGATTGATTAGCTTGGCCATGGAGAAATGCTCACTTACAGGGATGTAAACAAATTTGTGCACAAAGTTTGAGAGAAATAAGCTGTTTGCGTGTCTGGAACATTTCTATCATCTTTTATTTCAGCTCATGAGACATGGGACCAACACTTTACATGTTGAGTTAAAACATGTTGTTCAGCGTAGTTAGCTATAGCTTGGCTACTCATGATATTTTGCATGTTTGCTTTGAGATTTCTTTATGTTATGAAAAGCACTATAGAAGTTGAATAAATTATGATTTAGTGTGAAAGACTGTGAGAAGGTTGGAGAAGAGAGACCCTGGCCTCTACAGGGAGGAGAGAGACCCTGGCCTCTACAGGGAGGAGAGAGACCCTGGCCTCTACAGGGAGGAGAGAGACCCTGCCCTCTACAGGGAGGAGAGAGACCCTGCCCTCTACAGGGAGGAGAGAGACCCTGCCCTCTACAGGGAGGAGAGAGACCCTGCCCTCTACAGGGAGGAGAGAGACCCTGCCCTCTGAAGACGGCCTCAGTAGATTCCTCCTGGAGAAGCAGCCAGCTATCACATGTCAACTACTATGGTGGCTACCTGGGTGGGGCCCAGCAGGGGCGGACACGTGAGTTGACCTTCCTTCAGTTCAGTTGTGAAGAATGAAGAAGGATTGTGAGTGTTGACGTGTTTTACAGAGTCAAATGTTTTTGTTTCTTCGGTCAGTGAAACAAGGCAGCACAGACACAAAAAAGGACAACACATCCTCGGACCCCAGCTTCTCCAGATTGCATCTCCCTCCCCTTTTGTCTGGCTCAGTGGTCAGTCTGGACCAGGACAGTAGTAGGAGGGTAAGTAAGGCAATCTAATGACACTAGCTTTGAGCTTCATAGACTTCCAACATAATAACTCTAAATCGTCATATGGCAGAAACCAAGAAGTCCAGGTGGACTGGGGGGGAAGTTCCTGCCACTCATACATGAGGCGTATGTCAGCTCTGAGGATCCAGCCCAGACCCAGCCAGAGAGTACCCATCCAGAGAGTACCCATCCAGAGAGGTTAACCCAGACCTATCCTGTCCATCCAGCCCACACCATCCTAGAGCCCCAAGCCCATCCAGAGAGGGCCCACCTGGAGAAGCCAGGGCCCAGGAGGCTGTTGCTGTCAGTGCTACTACCTCTTGGACATACAGAAGAGGAGGGGGTTCAGGCTCCGTGTGGTATTTAAATACAAATGTTTGACCTTTATTTAACTAGAACAAATTCTTGTTTTCAATGATGGCCCAGTAACAGTCAGTTACACTGCCCTTTTTCAGAGGCAGAGCAACACTTTTTTTGGTTTGTACCTTGTCAGCTCGGGGATTTGATCTTGCAACCTTTCGGGCTACAAGTCCAACGCTCTAACCACTAGGCTACCCCCCCCCATGATCCCTTTGTTTTCTCTGTGTATTTTAATATTTGACATGCTGACTAATACCTACTAGGACATTCTTATTATTTAACCAGGTAAGTCATTAAAACACACATTTTGTTTTCCACTAACGATATTCATCCTGTTGTCTTGTCGGTCTCTTCTGTGTCTCTCAGCTGATGTCCACTACAAGCCATCAGAGGAGGAGAGAGGGGAGCCTCACTGTGGAGAGAAGGGACACAAAAGAGAGAGCACTAGAAGAGGGGAAGGAGAAGGACGAGGAGGAGGAGGAGTAGGAGGAGGAGGAGGAAGGGGTCTCCCTGAGAAAGGCTCTAAGCAGACCTGGCCTGAGCAGAACGGTCTCTCCCTACTACAGCCTGGGGAAGGTATTCTGATCACTAAGATGAAAGGCTCTAAGCACACCGGGCCTGAGCAGAAAGGTCTCTCTCTACTACAGCCTGGGGAAGGTATTCACTGGGCTGAGGGGATTATACTGGTCCCAGATCTGTTGTCTCCTTCTATAGCCTGGTCCCAGATCTGTTGTCTCCTTCTATAGCCTGGTCCCAGATCTGTAGTCTCCTCCTATAGCCTGGTCCCAGATCTGTAGTCTCCTTCTATAGCCTGGTCCCAGATCTGTAGTCTCCTCCTATAGCCTGGTCCCAGATCTGTAGTCTCCTCCTATAGCCTGGTCCCAGATCTGTTGTCTCCTTCTATAGCCTGGTCCCAGATCTGTTGTCTCCTTCTATAGCCTGGTCCCAGATCTGTAGTCTCCTCCTATAGCCTGGTCCCAGATCTGTTGTCTCCTCCTATAGCCTGGTCCCAGATCTGTAGTCTCCTCCTATAGCCTGGTCCCAGATCTGTAGTCTCCTCCTATAGCCTGGTCCCAGATCTGTAGTCTCCTTCTATAGCCTGGTCCCAGATCTGTTGTCTCCTCCTATAGACTGGTCCCAGATCTGTAGTCTCCTTCTATAGCCTGGTCCCAGATCTGTAGTCTCCTCCTATAGCCTGGTCCTAGATCTGTTGTCTCCTTCTATAGCCTGGTCCCAGATCTGTTGTCTCCTTCTATAGCCTGGTCCCAGATCTGTAGTCTCCTCCTATAGCCTGGTCCCAGATCTGTTGTCTCCTTCTATAGCCTGGTCCCAGATCTGTAGTCTCCTCCTATAGCCTGGTCCTAGATCTGTTGTCTCCTTCTATAGCCTTGTCCCAGATCTGTAGTCTCCTCCTATAGACTGGTCCTAGATCTGTAGTCTCCTCCTATAGCCTGGTCCCAGATCTGTTGTCTCCTTCTATAGCCTGGTCCCAGATCTGTAGTCTCCTTCTATAGCCTGGTCCCAGATCTGTAGTCTCCTCCTATAGCCTGGTCCCAGATCTGTTGTCTCCTTCTATAGCCTGGTCCCAGATCTGTAGTCTCCTCCTATAGCCTGGTCACAGATCTGTTGTCTCCTTCTATAGCCTGGTCCCAGATCTGTTGTCTCCTTCTATAGCCTGGTCCCAGATCTGTAGTCTCCTCCTATAGCCTGGTCCCAGATCTGTTGTCTCCTCCTATAGCCTGGTTCCATATCTGTTGTCTCCTTCTATAGCCTGGTCCCAGATCTGTTGTCTCCTTCTATAGCCTGGTCCCAGATCTGTAGTCTCCTCCTATAGCCTGGTCCCAGATCTGTTGTCTCCTTCTATAGCCTGGTCCCAGATCTGTTGTCTCCTCCTATAGCCTGGTCCCAGATCTGTTGTCTCCTCCTATAGCCTGGTTCCAGATCTGTTGTCTCCTTCTATAGCCTGGTTCCAGATCTGTTGTCTCCTCCTATAGCCTGGTCCCAGATCGGTTGGCTCCTCCTATAGCCTGGTCCCAGATCTGTTGTCTCCTTCTATAGCCTGGTCCCAGACCTGTAGTCTCGTTCTATAGCCTGGTCCCAGATCTGTAGTCTCCTCCTATAGCCTGGTCCCAGACCTGTTATCTCCTTCTATAGCCTGGTCCCAGACCTGTTGTCTCCTTCTATAGCCTGGTCCCAGATCTGTAGTCTCCTCCTATAGCCTGGTCCCAGACCTGTTATCTCCTTCTATAGCCTGGTCCCAGATCTGATTGTGCTCTTGCCAACTCCATTATTGTCATTGTCAAGCCAAGCATTGAGTTAGTATGACAATTCCCTAAGAAACTAAATGGAGTTGGGAAATAGGTAAGAGAGCAGAAACAGACTGGCATCCAGGCTAGGGAAAGTAAGTTACACAACAACAGACTGGCATCCAGGCTAGGGAATGTTAGTTACACAACAACAGACTGGCATCCAGGCTAGGGAATGTTAGTCAACCAGAAACAGACTGGCAACCACTCTGCTCTGTGGTACCAGATACATAGTACAGGACTCTGTGGTACCAGATACATAGCACAGGACTCTGTGGTACCAGATACATAGTACAGGACTCTGTGGTACCAGATACATAGTACAGGACTCTGTGGTACCAGATACATAGCACAGGACTCTGTGGTACCAGATACATAGCACAGGACTCTGTGGTACCAGATACATAGTACAGGACTCTGTGGTACCAGATACATAGTACAGGACTCTGCTCTGTGGTACCAGATATATCTGTGGTACCAGTACAGGACTCTGTGGTACCAGATACATAGCACAGGACTCTGTGGTACCAGATACATAGTACAGGACTCTGCTCTGTGGTACCAGATATATAGTACAGGACTCTGTGGTACCAGATACATAGTACAGGACTCTGTGGTACCAGATACATAGTACAGGACTCTGCTCTGTGGTACCAGATACATAGCACAGGACTCTGTGGTACCAGATACATAGTACAGGACTCTGTGGTACCAGATACATAGTACAGGACTCTGTGGTACCAGATACGTAGTTTAGGACTCTGCTCTGTGGTACCAGATACATAGTACAGGACTCTGTGGTACCAGATACATAGTACAGGACTCTGCTCTGTGGTACCAGATACATAGTACAGGACTCTGTGGTACCAGATACATAGTACAGGACTCTGCTCTGTGGTACCAGATATATAGTACAGGACTCTGTGGTACCAGATACATAGTACAGGACTCTGTGGTACCAGATACATAGTACAGGACTCTGCTCTGTGGTACCAGATATATAGTACAGGACTCTGTGGTACCAGATACATAGCACAGGACTCTGCTCTGTGGCACCATACCAGGTATTCATCTTTCTTCCACTATTCTGATACTTACTATTCCTCCTCCAGAGGCTGCTGTCCCCCTGGCTGGTCCCCTGGCTGGTCGGCTCAGAGGCCCAGGCAAACAGAGCTCCATGGCCATCTACAAAGACAGATCTGATGTCCATGCCCCCTGGGACCCCTCCGATCCTGGGAGGGCCATGGTCAGAGGCAGCCTACCCCTGGAGCTCAGAGGTAAGCGGCCCACATCATAGGACTCTGTGTTCAGTGGATGTCTGGTATGTTGATAAGGCCCTTCTAGATGCTCAGTTAGGCACACTATTCCCTATATAGTGCACTGCTTTTGACCAGGGCCCATTGGCACCATATTCTGGTCCAAATTACTGATATAGTGATATAGGGTGACATTTCAGATGCAGCCTCTGTGTGTTCTCAGAGTGGCAGCAGCAGACAGGCAGATCCCAGGGCACCTTGATCTTGGGTCCTGATGGTGAGGTCATACAGATGTCGCCGTGGGACCCTAATAATATGTCTGCCACTGAGGACCAGCCCGCCCTTACCTCTGCTCTGGACCAGGTCACACGAGACCATGGTATGTAATGTGGGGGTTATGAACTATTTCAGGGACACCGAGGTCATCGGGCCAATGACAAGGAGGTTGGTGGTGATTGGAAACATACAGGGGGGGGGGGTTACATTCCAATCAGACTCAGCTAATGTTTAGACATTTCCATAATAAATCGTTATATTTGTTTGCTTCCAAATTAAACAGATTGAATGCCAAGGTAAGCTCACTCATACGTACAACACCTTCACTTTGCCCTCTACACTGTGTCACCAGCTCTTCAGGTCCTAACCTCAGAGGGGGAGCTACCCTGGGTCCTACTGATGCAGACACAGTCTATAGCCACAGGTCAGTACCTCAGAGGGGGAGCTACCCTGGGTCCTACTGATACAAACAGAGTCTATAGCCACAGGCCAGTACCAAACCCTCGGTCCTACTGATGCAAACAGAGCCTAGAGCTACAGGCCAGTACCTAACCCTAACCCCTAACCCTAACCCTAAACCTAACCCTGGGTCCTACTGATGCAAACAGAGCCTAGAGCCACAGGCCAGTACCTAACCCTAACCCCTAACCCCTAACCCTAACCCTAACCCTGGGTCCGACTGATGCAAACACAGTCTATAGCCACAGGTCAGTACCTAACCCTTATTCCTAACCCCTAATCCTAACCCCTACCCCTAACCCCTAACCCTGGGTCCTACTGATACAAACAGAGCCTATAGCCACAGGTCAGTACCTAAACCCTAATCCCTAATCCTAACCCCTAACCCTAACCCTAACCCTAACCCTACCCTAACCCCTAACCCTGTGTCCTACTGATACAAACAGAGCTTAGAGCCACAGACCAGTACCTAACCCTAACCCCTAATCCTAACCCCTAACCCTAACCCTAACCCTACCCTAACCCCTAACCCTGTGTCCTACTGATGCAAACAGAGCCTACAGCCACAGACCAGTACCTAACCCTGAAAACAATATCCCTGAAGGAGCTGCAAAGCTCCACAGCGGAGATTGGAGTATCTGTCCATAGCACCACTAAGCTGTACACTCCACAGAGCTGAGCTTTACGGAAGAGTGGCAAGAAAAAAATAGCTTAAAGAAAAAATTAAGCAAACATGTTTGGTGTTCGCCAAAAGGCATTTGGGAGACTCCCAAAACATATGGAAGAAGGTACTCTGGTCAGATTAAACTAAAATGTAGCTTTTTTGGCCATCAAGGAAAACGCTATGTCTGGCGCAAACCCAACACCTCTCATCACCCCGAGAACTGCATCCCCACAGTGAAGCATGGTGGTGGCAGCATCATGCTGTGGGGATGTTTTTCACCGACAGGGACTGGGAAACTGGTCAGAATTGAAGGAATGTCGGATTGAGCTAAATACAGGGAAATTATTGAGGAAAACCTGTTTCAGTCTTCCAGAGATTTGAGACTGGGACGGCGTTTCACCCTCCAGCAGGACAATGACCCTAAGCATACTGCTAAAGCAACACTCAACTGGTTTAAGGGGAAACATTTAAATGTCTTGGAATGGCCTTGTCAAAGCCCAGACCTCAATCCAATTGAGAATCTGTGGTATGACTTAAAGATTGCCGTACACCAGCAGGACCCAGCAGGACCCATCCAACTTGAAGGAGCTGGAGCAGTTTTGCCTTGAAGAATGGGCAAAAAATCCCAGTGTCTAGATGTGCCAGCCAAGCTTATAGAGACATACCCCAAGAGACTTGCAGCTGTAATTGCTGCAAAAGGTGGTACCTACAATGTATTGACTTTGGGGGGGGGGGGTTAATAATTATCCACGCTCAAGTTTTCAGTGTATATCAAATGATACAAACCCACAAAAAATAAATTTTAATAGGCTACAAAATTTTAAAATTTTTAATTTTTTTTTATTTTAATAGGCTACAAAATAGGAAAAATGTGAAAATACTTTCGCAAGCCAATGTATGTGTCTTTTAAAAACGCCAGGGTGGATTTGTTAATTTTAATTTCTCATTTTATTATTTAAAAGTGTAACATTAATTAATTGCATCATAGGTGTGTCCCAAACATGATATGGTTAGTGAACCCCTAACCACTCTCTGGAAGTCACCCTCTGAGTTTTATCAGCAACACCGGTCAACGGAGGGTCCTGCGAGCAAGTTGGTAGGGGTGAGGGGGTGGTTTGGGATCCATCCAGTGGAGGCTGGTGAGGGGAGTACGGTTCATTATAATGGCGGGACTGGAGTGGAATTATATCAACCACATGGAGACCACGTCTTTGATATGGCTGATACCATTCCATTGACTCGTTCCAGCCATTATTATGGGCCGTCCTCCCTTCACCAGCCTCCACTGGATACACACCTTGTGATACCTGTTGACTTCCTATTGAGCGACTGATCACAATTCAGACGGGCTCTCCCGTTGGTGGGACTTCCAACACTTGGGTTGAATGACTCTGCCCTTAGTGTAGTGGGTTGAATGACTCTGCCCTTAGTGTAGTGGGTTGAATGACTCTGACCTTAGTGTAGTGGGTTGAATGACTCTGACCTTAGTGTAGTGGGTTGAATGACTCTGCCCTTAGTGTAGTGGGTTGAATGACTCTGACCTTAGTGTAGTGGGTTGAATGACTCTGCCCTTAGTGTAGTGGGTTGAATGACTCTGACCTTAGTGTAGTGGGTTGAATGACTCTGACCTTAGTGTAGTGGGTTGAATGACTCTGCCCTTAGTGTAGTGGGTTGAATGACTCTGACCTTAGTGTAGTGGGTTGAATGACTCTGACCTTAGTGTAGTGGGTTGAATGACTCTGACCTTAGTGTAGTGGGTTGAATGACTCTGCCCTTAGTGTAGTGGGTTGAATGACTCTGACCTTAGTGTAGTGGGTTGAATTACTCTGCCCTTAGTGTAGTGGGTTGAATGACTCTGACCTTAGTGTAGTGGGTTGAATGACTCTGACCTTAGTGTAGTGGGTTGAATGACTCTGACCGTAGTGTAGTGGGTTGAATGACTCTGTCCTTAGTGTAGTGGGTTGAATGACTCTGCCCTTAGTGTAGTGGGTTGAATGACTCTGACCTTAGTGTAGTGGGTTGAATGACTCTGCCCTTAGTGTAGTGGGTTGAATGACTCTGACCTTAGTGTAGTGGGTTGAATGACTCTGACCTTAGTGTAGTGGGTTGAATGACTCTGCCCTTAGTGTAGTGGGTTGAATGACTCTGCCCTTAGTGTAGTGGGATGAATGACTCTGATTGTAGTGTAGTGGGTTGAATGACTCTGCCCTTAGTGTAGTGGGTTGAATGACTCTGCCCTTAGTGTAGTGGGTTGAATGACTCTGATCGTAGTGTAGTGGGTTGAATGACTCTGCCCTTAGTGTAGTGGGTTGAATGACTCTGACCTTAGTGTAGTGGGTTGAATGACTCTGATCGTAGTGTAGTGGGTTGAATGACTCTGCCCTTAGTGTAGTGGGTTGAATGACTCTGACCTTAGTGTAGTGGGTTGAATGACTCTGCCCTTAGTGTAGTGGGTTGAATGACTCTGACCTTAGTGTAGTGGGTTGAATGACTCTGCCCTTAGTGTAGTGGGTTGAATGACTCTGACCTTAGTGTAGTGGGTTGAATGACTCTGATCGTAGTGTAGTGGGTTGAATGACTCTGACCTTAGTGTAGTGGGTTGATGACTCTGACCTTAGTGTAGTGGGTTGAATGACTCTGCCCTTAGTGTAGTGGGTTGAATGACTCTGACCTTAGTGTAGTGGGTTGAATGACTCTGACCTTAGTGTAGTGGGTTGAATGACTCTGACCTTAGTGTAGTGGGTTGAATGACTCAGCCCTTAGTGTAGTGGGTTGAATGACTCTGACCTTAGTGTAGTGGGTTGAATGACTCTGCCCTTAGTGTAGTGGGTTGAATGACTCTGCCCTTAGTGTAGTGGGTTGAATGACTCTGACCTTAGTGTAGTGGGTTAAATTACTCTGTCCTTAGTGTAGTGGGTTGAATGATTCTGACCTTAGTGTAGTGGGTTGAATGACTCTGACCGTAGTGTAGTGGGTTGAATGACTCTGTCCTTAGTGTAGTGGGTTGAATGACTCTGCCCTTAGTGTAGTGGGTTGAATGACTCTGACCTTAGTGTAGTGGGTTGAATGACTCTGCCCTTAGTGTAGTGGGTTGAATGACTCTGACCTTAGTGTAGTGGGTTGAATGACTCTGACCTTAGTGTAGTGGGTTGAATGACTCTGCCCTTAGTGTAGTGGGTTGAATGACTCTGCCCTTAGTGTAGTGGGATGAATGACTCTGATTGTAGTGTAGTGGGTTGAATGACTCTGCCCTTAGTGTAGTGGGTTGAATGACTCTGCCCTTAGTGTAGTGGGTTGAATGACTCTGATCGTAGTGTAGTGGGTTGAATGACTCTGCCCTTAGTGTAGTGGGTTGAATGACTCTGACCTTAGTGTAGTGGGTTGAATGACTCTGATCGTAGTGTAGTGGGTTGAATGACTCTGCCCTTAGTGTAGTGGGTTGAATGACTCTGACCTTAGTGTAGTGGGTTGAATGACTCTGCCCTTAGTGTAGTGGGTTGAATGACTCTGACCTTAGTGTAGTGGGTTGAATGACTCTGCCCTTAGTGTAGTGGGTTGAATGACTCTGACCTTAGTGTAGTGGGTTGAATGACTCTGATCGTAGTGTAGTGGGTTGAATGACTCTGACCTTAGTGTAGTGGGTTGATGACTCTGACCTTAGTGTAGTGGGTTGAATGACTCTGCCCTTAGTGTAGTGGGTTGAATGACTCTGACCTTAGTGTAGTGGGTTGAATGACTCTGACCTTAGTGTAGTGGGTTGAATGACTCTGACCTTAGTGTAGTGGGTTGAATGACTCAGCCCTTAGTGTAGTGGATTGAATGACTCTGACCTTAGTGTAGTGGGTTGAATGACTCTGCCCTTAGTGTAGTGGGTTGAATGACTCTGCCCTTAGTGTAGTGGGTTGAATGACTCTGACCTTAGTGTAGTGGGTTAAATTACTCTGTCCTTAGTGTAGTGGGTTGAATGATTCTGACCTTAGTGTAGTGGGTTGAATGACTCTGCCCTTAGTGTAGTGGGTTGAATGACTCTGACCTTAGTGTAGTGGGTTGAATGACTCTGCCCTTAGTGTAGTGGGTTGAATGACTCTGTCCTTAGTGTAGTGGGTTGAATGACTCTGCCCTTAGTGTAGTGGGTTGAATGACTCTGACCTTAGTGTAGTGGGTTGAATGACTCTGACCTTAGTGTAGTGGGTTGAATGACTCTGACCGTAGTGTAGTGGGTTGAATGACTCTGTCCTTAGTGTAGTGGGTTGAATGACTCTGCCCTTAGTGTAGTGGGTTGAATGACTCTGACCTTAGTGTAGTGGGTTGAATGACTCTGACCTTAGTGTAGTGGGTTGAATGACTCTGCCCTTAGTGTAGTGGGTTGAATGACTCTGACCGTAGTGTAGTGGGTTGAATGACTCTGTCCTTAGTGTAGTGGGTTGAATGACTCTGCCCTTAGTGTAGTGGGTTGAATGACTCTGACCTTAGTGTAGTGGGTTGAATGACTCTGACCTTAGTGTAGTGGGTTGAATGACTCTGCCCTTAGTGTAGTGGGTTGAATGACTCTGCCCTTAGTGTAGTGGGTTGAATGACTCTGACCTTAGTGTAGTGGGTTGAATGACTCTGACCTTAGTGTAGTGGGTTGAATGACTCTGCCCTTAGTGTAGTGGGTTGAATGACTCTGCCCTTAGTGTAGTGGGATGAATGACTCTGATTGTAGTGTAGTGGGTTGAATGTCTCTGCCCTTAGTGTAGTGGGTTGAATGACTCTGCCCTTAGTGTAGTGGGTTGAATGACTCTGATCGTGTAGTGGGTTGAATGACTCTGCCCTTGGTGTAGTGGGTTGAATGACTCTGACCTTAGTGTAGTGGGTTGAATGACTCTGATCGTAGTGTAGTGGGTTGAATGACTCTGCCCTTAGTGTAGTGGGTTGAATGACTCTGACCTTAGTGTAGTGGGTTGAATGACTCTGCCCTTAGTGTAGTGGGTTGAATGACTCTGACCTTAGTGTAGTGGGTTGAATGACTCTGCCCTTAGTGTAGTGGGTTGAATGACTCTGCCCTTAGCGTAGTGGGTTAAATGACTCTGACCTTAGTGTAGTGGGTTGAATGACTCTGACCTTAGTGTAGTGGGTTGAATGACTCTGACCTTAGTGTAGTGGGTTGAATGACTCTGCCCTTAGTGTAGTGGGTTGAATGACTCTGCCCTTAGTGTAGTGGGTTGAATGACTCTGACCTTAGTATAGTGGGTTGAATGACTCTGCCCTTAGTGTAGTGGGTTGAATGACTCTGACCTTAGTGTAGCGGGTTGAATGACTCTGACCTTAGTGTAGTGGGTTGATGACTCTGACCTTAGTGTAGTGGGTTGAATGACTCTGACCTTAGTGTAGTGGGTTGAATGACTCTGCCCTTAGTGTAGTGGGTTGATGGTTTGACTGTCTATAGGTGTTGTTGTGGTGTGTTATTGGTCTGCTCTGTGGGTCAGGGGTCAAGGGTTAGGAATCAGTTAGGGTCACAGGGAGGTCAAGGAAGTGAGTGGGCCAGAGTGTCATGGGATATATATTTCAAAGAGGAATTCTCTCTCCCAATCACGATACACCGTTTAGGAGAAGCCAGCAGATGGTTTTGTTTTTGGCCGGTGCTGACAGGACTAAGCCAAACTAACCTCTTCGGCGCCCGGTACACTCACCGAGATAACAAGGAGATGTAAGAGTTTAACTCGAACCTGTTGAGACTTACTCAAGAGGAAACACGCCATGCAAATGTCTCAGAGAGACTTCTTCATGGAGCAGATTTAAAGACAGATTTACGCTATACTCTCTCTACATGGAAGTGGTTAGTTACAGTTTGAAATTGACATACCCAGCCATCAGCATATCTCAATATGCAGGTGATGGCTGGGTATGTAGTGAGTGTTTTGATTAGGTGTCATTACGTACCCTTCAGCTTATATAAAAATTGATCAATTATATATCTGATGGCTTTTCCTTCTTGTTCCAGGGGAAGCCAGTAATCCCGAAGGACCCCCAGCCAACATGGAACAATGTGAATTAGTCCAAACGGTAGGATCTGATGGACAAACTGCCCTGTCTGGTGGCCAGAGACACAGACAGGGACCTGAACCTTCCAGGAACAGAACTACAGGGAAACAGGTGATCCAATGTTTTTAATTAGCTGTTTTTCATTTTGTGAATTCTATGGTTTTTACTAGATTACTTGTAGTATTTCATGTTGTCTGTCTGTAATTTTTTTGTAATGACTTGGTGCTGACTATCTTGGCCAGGGCGCTCTTGAAAAAGAGATTTAAAATCTCAATGAGCCCTTCCTGGTTAAGTAAAGGTTTAATAAATTAATAATATAAATAATACACTGAGTCTGATCTAATACACTGGTCTAATACACTGAGTCTGATCTAATACACTGGTCTAATACACTGAGTCTGATCTAATACACTGATCTAATAAACTTAGTCTGGTATAATACACTGATCTAATACACTTAGTCTGGTATAATACACTGATCTAATACACTTAGTCTGGTATAATACACTGATCTAATACACTGAGTCTGATCTAATACACTGAGTCTGATATAATACACTGATCTAATACACTTAGTCTGATCTAATACACTGATCTAATACACTGAGTCTGATCTAATAAACATTTACATTTAACATTTAATTAATTTAGCAGACGCTCTTATCCAGAGCTGATTACAAAGTGGTGCATTCACCTTATGACATCCAGTGGAACAGCCACTTTACAATAGTGCATCTAAATCACTTTTAAGGGGGGTGAGAAGGATTACTTTATCCTATCCTAGGTATTCCTTAAAGAGGTGGGGATCTCAGGTGTCTCTGGAAGGTGGTGATTGACTCCGCTGTCCTGGCGTCTAATGAGGGCGTTTGTTCCACCATTGGGAGGCCAGAGCAGCGAACAGTTTTGACTGGGCTACAACTGTACTTCCTCAGTGGTAGGGAGGCGAGCTGGCCAGAGGTGGATGAACACAGTGCCACTTGTTTGGGTGTAGGGCCTGATCAGAGCCTGGAGGTACTGAGGTGCCGTTAATCACAGCTCCGTAGGCAAGCACCATGGTCTTGTAGCGGATGCGAGCTGATCAACTGGAAGCCAGTGGAGTCGGGGTGACGTGAGAGAACTTGGGAAGGTTGAACACCAGACTGTTCTGGATGAGTTGTAGGGGTTTAATGGCACAGGCAGGGAGCCCAGCCAACAGCGAATTGCAGTAATCCAGACGGGAGATGACAAGTACCTGGATTAGGACCTGCGCTGCTAATCCTGTGTGAGGCAGGGTCGATATAATACACTTAGTCGGATGTTGTAGAGCATGAATACAGGAACGGGCCACCGCCTGATGTTAGTTGAGAACACTGGGTGTTGTCCAGGATCACGCCACTGGTTCTTAGCGCTCTGGGAGGAGGACACATAACCGTGATGGCTGAGATCATGGAACGGGCAGTCCTTCCCCGGGAGGAAGAGCAGCTCCGTCTTGCTGAGGTTCAGCTTGAGGTGGTGATCCGTCATCCACACTGATATGTCTGCCAGACATGCAGAGATGCGACACCTGGTCGTCAGAAGGGGGAAAGGAGAAGATTAATTGTGTGTCGTCTGCATAGCAATATAGGAGAGACCATGAGGTTATGACAGAGCCAAGTGACTTGGTGTATAGCTAATACACTGAGAATAGGAGAGGGCCTAAACAGAGCTCCTGGGGGACACCAGTGGTGAGAGCGCTGGTGAGGAGACAGATTCTCGCCACGCCACCTGGTAGGAGCGACCTGTCTGGTAGGACGCAATACACGTGGGCCGCTGCCGGAGATGCCCAACTCGGAGAGGGTGGAGAGGAGGATCTGATGGTTCACAGTATCGAAGGCAGCCGATAGGTCTAGAAGGATGAGAGCAGAGGAGAGAGAGTTAGCTTTACAGTGCGGAGCTAATACAGAGAAGAGCAGTCTGGTTGAATGACTAGTCTTGAAACCTGACTGATTTGGATCAATAAGGTCATTCTGAGAGAGATCTGGAGAGCTGGCCAAGGACGGCACGTCTAATACAAGAGTTTTGGAGAGAAACACTTAGTCTGAAAGAAGGGATACACTGGTCTGTAGTTGATCTGAATAGGGATCGAGTGTATGTTTTTTACAGAAGGGGTGCAACTCTAATACGCTTAGTCTGATAATGAAGACGGAAGGGACGTCTAGCCAGCAGTCAGGGATGAGTTGATGAGCACAGTGGTCTAAACTGGTCTAATACACTGAGTCTGATCTAATACACTGAGTCTGATATTTACATTTATAGGGATATAATACACTGGTCTAATACACTTAGTCTGGTATAATACACTGATCTAATACACTGATCTAATACACTTAGTCTGATCTAATACACTGATCTAATACACTGAGTCTGATCTAATACACTGAGTCTGATATAATACACTGATCTAATACACTGATCTAATACACTTAGTCTGATCTAATACACTGATCTAATACACTGAGTCTGATCTAATACACTGAGTCTGATCTAATACACTGATCTAATACACTGATATAATACACTTAGTCTGATCTAATACACTGATCTAATACACTGAGTCTGATCTAATACACTGAGTCTGATATAATACACTGATCTAATACACTGATCTAATACACTGAGTCTGATATAATACACTGAGTCTGGTATAATACACTGATCTAATACACTGATCTAATACACTTAGTCTGATCTAATACACTGAGTCTGATATAATACACTGATCTAATACACTTAGTCTGGTATAATACACTGGTCTAATACACTGAGTCTGATCTAATACACTGGTCTAATACACTGAGTCTGATCTAATACACTGATCTAATACACTTAGTCTGGTATAATACACTGGTCTAATACACTGAGTCTGATCTAATACACTGAGTCTGATATAATACACTGATCTAATACACTGATCTAATACACTGAGTCTGATCTAATATACTGAGTCTGATATAATACACTTAGTCTGGTCTAATACACTGATCTAATACACTGGTCTAATACACTTAGTCTGGTATAATACACTGATCTAATACACTTAGTCTGGTATAATACACTGATCTAATACACTTAGTCTGGTATAATACACTGGTCTAATACACTGAGTCTGATCTAATACACTGAGTCTGATATAATACACTGATCTAATACACTGAGTCTGATCTAATACACTGAGTCTGATATAATACACTTAGTCTGATCTAATACACTGGTCTAATACACTGAGTCTGATCTAATACACTGAGTCTGATATAATACACTTAGTCTGGTATAATACACTGATCTAATACACTTAGTCTGGTATAATACACTGATCTAATACACTGATCTAATACACTGAGTCTGATCTAATACACTTAGTCTGGTATAATACACTGATCTAATACACTGATCTAATACACTTAGTCTGGTATAATACACTGATCTAATACACTTAGTCTGATCTAATACACTGATCTAATACACTTAGTCTGGTCTAATACACTGATCTAATACACTTAGTCTGGTCTAATACACTTAGTCTGGTCTAATACACTGATCTAATACACTTAGTCTGGTCTAATACACTTAGTCTGATCTAATACACTGGTCTAATACACTTAGTCTGATACAATACACTGATCTAATCCACTTAGTCTGATATAATACACTGATCTAATACACTGACCTAATACACTTAGTCTGATCTAATACAATGATCTAATACACTTCGTCTGATCTATTACACTGGTCTTACACTTAGTCTGATATAATACACTTAGTCTGGTATAATACACTGATCTAATACACTGGTCTAATACACTTAGTCTGGTATAATACACTGATCTAATACACTTAGTCTGATATAATACACTGATCTAATACACTTAGTCTGGTATAATACACTGGTCTAATATACTTAGTCTGATATAAAGCATTGATCTAATACACTTAGTCTGATCTAATACACTGATCTAATACACTTAGTCTGGTATAATACACTGGTCTAATACACTGAGTCTGATCTAATACACTGAGTCTGATATAATACACTGATCTAATACACTGATCTAATACACTGAGTCTGATCTAATACACTGAGTCTGATATAATACACTTAGTCTGGTATAATACACTGATCTAATACACTGATCTAATACACTTAGTCTGGTATAATACACTGGTCTAATACACTGAGTCTGATCTAATACACTGAGTCTGATATAATACACTGATCTAATACACTGATCTAATACACTGAGTCTGATCTAATACACTGAGTCTGATATAATACACTGATCTAATACACTGATCTAATACACTTAGTCTGATCTAATACACTGGTCTAATACACTGAGTCTGATCGAATACACTGATCTAATACACTTAGTCTGGTATAATACACTGGTCTAATACACTGAGTCTGATCTAATACACTGAGTCTGATATAATACACTGATCTAATACACTGATCTAATACACACTAGTCTGATCTAATACACTTAGTCTGGTATAATACACTGATCTAATACACTTAGTCTGGTATAATACACTGGTCTAATACACTGAGTCTGATCTAATACACTGGTCTAATACACTGAGTCTGATCTAATACACTTAGTCTGGTATAATACACTGATCTAATACACTGATCTAATACACTTAGTCTGGTATAATACACTGATCTAATACACTTAGTCTGGTATAATACACTGATCTAATACACTGATCTAATACACTTAGTCTGGTATAATACACTGATCTAATACACTTAGTCTGGTATAATACACTGATCTAATACACTGAGTCTGATCTAATACACTGAGTCTGATATAATACACTGATCTAATACACTGATCTAATACACTTAGTCTGATCTAATACACTGAGTCTAATAATACACTGATCTAATACACTTAGTCTGGTATAATACACTGGTCTAATACACTGAGTCTGATCTAATACACTGGTCTAATACACTGAGTCTGATCTAATACACTGATCTAATACACTTAGTCTGGTATAATACACTGGTCTAATACACTGAGTCTGATCTAATACACTGAGTCTGATATAATACACTTAGTCTGGTCTAATACACTGATCTAATACACTGGTCTAATACACTTAGTCTGGTATAATACACTGATCTAATACACTTAGTCTGGTATAATACACTGATCTAATACACTTAGTCTGGTATAATACACTGGTCTAATACACTGAGTCTGATCTAATACACTGGTCTAATACACTGAGTCTGATCTAATACACTGATCTAATACACTTAGTCTGGTATAATACACTGGTCTAATACACTGAGTCTGATCTAATACACTGAGTCTGATATAATACACTGATCTAATACACTGATCTAATACACTGAGTCTGATCTAATACACTGATCTAATACACTTAGTCTGATCTAATACACTGATCTAATACACTGAGTCTGATCTAATACACTGAGTCTGATATAATACACTGATCTAATACACTGATCTAATACACTTAGTCTGATCTAATACACTGGTCTAATACACTGAGTCTGATCTAATACACTGAGTCTGATCTAATACACTGAGTCTGATATAATACACTTAGTCTGGTATAATACACTGATCTAATACACTGATCTAATACACTGATTCTGATCTAATACACTTAGTCTGGTATAATACACTGATCTAATACACTGAGTCTGATATAATACACTGGTCTAAAACACTGAGTCTGATCTAATACACTGAGTCTGATATAATACACTGATCTAATACACTGATCTAATACACCTAGTCTGATCTAATACACTGAGTCTGATATAATACACTGATCTAATACACTTAGTCTGGTATAATACACTGGTCTAATACACTGAGTCTGATCTAATACACTGGTCTAATACACTGAGTCTGATCTAATACACTGATCTAATACACTTAGTCTGGTATAATACACTGGTCTAATACACTGAGTCTGATCTAATACACTGAGTCTGATCTAATACACTGATCTAATACACTTAGTCTGGTATAATACACTGGTCTAATACACTGAGTCTGATCTAATACACTGAGTCTGATATAATACACTGATCTAATACACTGAGTCTGATCTAATACACTGAGTCTGATATAATACACTTAGTCTGGTATAATACACTGATCTAATACACTGAGTCTGATCTAATACACTGAGTCTGATATAATACACTTAGTCTGGTATAATACACTGATCTAATACACTGACCTAATACACTTAGTCTGATATAATACACTGATCTAATACACTGATCTAATACACAGAGTCTGATATAATACACTTAGTCTGGTATAATACACTGATCTAATACACTTAGTCTGGTATAATACACTTAGTCTGGTATAATACACTTAGTCTGATCTAATACACTGGTCTAATACACTTAGTCTGGTCTAATACACTGATCTAATACAGTTAGTCTGGTCTAATACACTTAGTCTGGTCTAATACACTGATCTAATACACTGAGTCTGGTCTAATACACTTAGTCTGATCTAATACACTGACCTAATGCACTTAGTCTGATCTAATACACTGATCTAATACACTTCTGATCTGATCTATTACACTGGTCTAATACACTGATCTAGTCTGATACACTTAGTCTGATATAATACACTTAGTCTGGTATAATACACTGATCTAATACACTGAGTCTGATATAATACACTTAGTCTGGTATAATACACTGATCTAATACACTTAGTCTGGTATAATACACTGATCTAATACACTGAGTCTGATATAATACACTTAGTCTGGTATAATACACTGATCTAATACACTTAGTCTGGTATAATACACTTAGTCTGGTATAATACACTGATCTAATACACTTAGTCTGGTCTAATACACTTAGTCTGATCTAATACACTGGTCTAATACACTTAGTCTGGTCTAATACACTGATCTAATACACTTAGTCTGGTCTAATACACTTAGTATGGTCTAATACACTGATCTAATACACTTAGTCTGGTCTAATACACTCAGTCTGATCTAATACACTGGTCTAATACACTTAGTCTGATACAATACACTGATCTAATATACTTACACTGTCTGATATAATGCATTGATCTAATACACTTAGTCTGATCTAATACACTGGTCTAATACACTTAGTCTGATCTAATACACTGATCTAATACACTGAGTCTGATCTAATACACTGAGTCTGATCTAATACACTGAGTCTGATATAATACACTTAGTCTGGTATAATACACTGATCTAATACACTGATCTAATACACTGATTCTGATCTAATACACTTAGTCTGGTATAATACGCTGATCTAATACACTGACCTAATACACTTAGTCTGATATAATACACTGATCTAATACACTTAATATGATCTAATATACTGATCTAATACACTTAGTTTGATCTAATACACTGATCTAATATACTTAGTCTGATATAAAGCATTGATCTAATACACTTAGTCTGGTCTAATACACTGATCTAATATACTTAGTCTGGTCTAATACACTTAGTCTGATCTAATACACTTAGTCTGGCCTAATGCACTTAGTCTGATCTAATACACTTAGTCTGGTCTAATACACTTAGATCTAATAAATAAACTATATGCTGGTATAATACATTTAGCAGACGCTTTTATCCAATACACTTACAGTCATGTGTGCATACATTCTACGTAATGGGTGGTCCACTGGGGATCGAATACACTGAGTCACTGACCTACTACCCTGGCGTACAAGCTGCCATGCTCTACCAACTGAGATATACACTTAGTCTGGCCTAATGCACTTAGTCTGATCTAATACACTTAGTCTGGTCTAATACACTGATCTAATGTACTTAGTCTGATCTAATACACTTAGTCTGATCTAATGCACTTAGTCTGATCTAATACACTGGTCTAATACACTTAGTCTGGCCTAATGCACTTAGTCTGATCTAATACACTTAGTCTGGTCTAATACACTTAGTCTGATCTAATACACTTAGTCTGATCTAATACACTGGTCTAATACACTTAGTCTGATCTAATACACCTAGTCTGGTCTAATACACTTAGTCTGTCCTAATGCACTTAGTCTCATCTAACACACTTAGTCTGATCTAATACACTTAGTCTGATCTAATACACTGGTCTAATACACTTAGTCTGATCTGATACACTGGTCTAATACACTTAGTCTGGTCTAATACACTTAGTCTGGTCTAATGCACTTAGTCTGATCTAATACACTGGTCTAATACACTTAGTCTGATATAATACACTTAGTCTGATCTGATACACTGTCTGGTCTAATACACTGAGTCTGATCTAATACACTTAGTCTGATATAATACACTGATCTGATCTAATACACTGACCTAATACACTTAGTCTGATCTAATACACTGATCTAATACACTTCGATCTATTACACTGGTCTAATACACTTAGTCTGATATAATACACTTAGTCTGATCTAATACACTTAGTCTGATATAATACACTGATACAATACACTTAATATGATCTAATATACTGATCTAATACACTTAGTTTGATCTAATACACTCATCTAATACACTTAGTCTGGTCTAATGCACTTAGTCTGGTCTAATACACTTAGTCTGGTCTAATACACTTACACTTAGTCTGATCTAATACACTGGTCTGGCCTAATGTACTTAGTCTGATCTAATATACTTAGTCTGGTCTAATACACTTAGTCTGATCTAATACACTTAGTCTGGCCTAATGCACTTAGTCTGATCTAATACACTTAGTCTGGTCTAATACACGGATCTAATATACTTAGTCTGATCTAATACACTGATCTAATACACTGAGTCTGATCTAATACACTGAGTCTGATCTAATACACTGATCTAATACACTGATCTAATACACTTAGTCTGATCTAATACACTGGTCTAATACACTGAGTCTGATCTAATACACTGAGTCTGATCTAATACACTGATCTAATACACTTAGTCTGATATAAAGCATTGATCTAATACACTTAGTCTGGTCTAATACACTGATCTAATATACTTAGTCTGGTCTAATACACTTAGTCTGATCTAATACACTTAGTCTGGCCTAATGCACTTAGTCTGATCTAATACACTTAGTCTGGTCTAATACACTGATCTAATATACTTAGTCTGATCTAATACACTTAGTCTGATGTAATACACTGGTCTAATACACTTAGTCTGGCCTAATGCACTTAGTCTGATCTAATACACTTAGTCTGATCTAATACACTTAGTCTGGTCTAATACACTTAGTCTGATCTAATACACTTAGTCTGATCTAATACACTGGTCTAATACACTGAGTCTGATCTAATACACTGAGTCTGATCTAATACACTGAGTCTGATCTAATACACTGAGTCTGATCTAATACACTGAGTCTGATATAATACACTTAGTCTGGTATAATACACTGATCTAATAAACTGATCTAATACACTTAGTCTGGTATAATACACTGGTCTAATACACTGAGTCTGATCTATACACTGGTCTAATACACTGAGTCTGGTCTAATACACTTAGTCTGGCCTAATGCACTTAGTCTGATCTAATACACTTAGTCTGATCTAATACACTGGTCTAATACACTTAGCCTGATATAATACACTTAGTCTGATCTGATACACTTAGTCTGGTCTAATACACTTAGTCTGATCTAATACACTTAGTCTGGTCTAATACACTTAGTCTGGTCTAATACACTTAGTCTGGTCTAATACACTCAATCTGGTCTAATACACTTAGTCTGATCTAATACACTGGTCTAATACACTTAGTCTGAGTCTGATCTACACTGGTCTAATACACTTAGTCTGGTCTAATACACTTAGTCTGGCCTAATGCACTTAGTCTGATCTAATACACTTAGTCTGATCTAATACACTGGTCTAATACACTTAGCCTGATATAATACACTTAGTCTGATCTGATACACTTAGTCTGGTCTAATACACTTAGTCTGATCTAATACACTTAGTCTGGTACACTAATACACTTAGTCTGGTCTAATACACTTAGTCTGGTCTAATACACTTAGTCTGGTCTAATACACTTAGTCTGATCTAATACACTGGTCTAATACACTTAGTCTGATCTAATACACTGGTCTAATACACTTAGTCTGGTCTAATACACTTAGTCTGGCCTAATGCACTTAGTCTGATCTAATACACTTAGTCTGATCTAATACACTGGTCTAATACACTTAGCCTGATATAATACACTTAGTCTTATCTGATACACTTAGTCTGGTCTAATACACTTAGGCTGGTCTAATACACTTAGTCTGGTCTAATGCACTTAGTCTGGTCTAATGCACTGGTCTAATACACTTAGTCTGGTCTAATACACTGGTCTAATACACGTAGTCTGGTCTAATGCACTTAGTCTGGTCTAATGCACTTAGTCTGGTCTAATACACTTAGTCTGGTCTAATGCACTTAGTCTGGTCTAATGCACTTAGTCTGGTCTAATGCACTTAGTCTGGTCTAATACACTTAGTCTGGTCTAATACACTTAGTCTGGTCTAATGCACTTAGTCTGATCTAACACACTTAGTCTGATCTAATACACTTAGTCTGATCTAATACACTGGTCTAATACACTTAGTCTGATCTGATACACTGGTCTAATACACTTAGTCTGGTCTAATACACTTAGTCTGGTCTAATGCACTTAGTCTGATCTAATACACTTAGTCTGATCTAATACACTTAGTCTGGTCTAATACACTTAGTCTGATCTAATACACTTAGTCTGATCTGATACACTTAGTCTGGTCTAATACACTTAGTCTGATCTAATACACTTAGTCTGGTCTAATACACTTAGTCTGGTCTAATACACTTAGTCTGGTCTAATACACTTAGTCTGGTCTAATGCACTTAGTCTGATCTAATACACTTAGTCTGATCTAATACACTGGTCTAATACACTTAGTCTGGTCTAATACACGTAGTCTGATCTAATACACTTAGTCTGATCTAATACACTGGTCTAATACACTTAGTCTGCTCTAATACACTTAGTCTGATCTGATACACTGGTCTAATACACTTAGTCTGGTCTAATACACTTAGTCTGGTCTAATACACTTAGTCTGGTCTAATGCACTTAGTCTGGTCTAATGCACTTAGTCTGGCCTAATGCACTTAGTCTGATCTAATACACTTAGTCTGGTCTAATGCACTTAGTCTGGTCTAATACACTTAGTCTGGTCTAATACACTTAGTCTGGTCTAATGCACTTAGTCTGGTCTAATACACTGGTCTAATACACTTAGTCTGGTCTAATGCACTTAGTCTGGTCTAATGCACTTAGTCTGGTCTAATACACTTAGTCTGGTCTAATGCACTTAGTCTGGTCTAATGCACTTAGTCTGGTCTAATGCACTTAGTCTGGTCTAATACACTTAGTCTGGTCTAATGCACTTAGTCTGGTCTAATGCACTTAGTCTGGTCTAATGCACTTAGTCTGATCTAATACACTTAGTCTGATCTGATAAATGGCTGATGTCGTCTCATCTGACCCTGTGGTGTGTCCCTCCCCTGGCCAGCTGCACCCAGACACTCAGAGACCTGGAGGAAGCGATAAACACATGGCTGCTGTCAGCTACAACAGCAGGACAGGTAAAGAAAGCCCCAGCAGCTGTTAGCCTTCTGCTAGGTCAGTATCTGGATCTGCAAGGACCTCAACTATACACACTCTGCTTGTTGCACCAGTGGAGATACCAAGACAGGAGGAAGGGAAGGAGGCGAGGAGGGAGGAAGCTGAGGAGAAGTCTACAACAAGGAAGAGGAGCCAGGATCGGGAAAAGCCAGGTCCACAGAGGAGTGGGGTATCCTCCTTACCTACCACAGAAGAAGAAGAGACCCAAAACATCAACCCCCACAAACCTTCACAGCCCATCCCCACAGGCCACTCCACAGAATGGGCCTTCTCTCAGAACAGAAGTCCCAAACACTCAGAGGGACCCCTTACACCCAGTGGGTGAGTGAAAGAGACTGTATCCCACATAGCATCCTACGCCCTACATAGTGTACTGCTGTTGAGCCATTTGGGACAGACCTTAATCGGGTCCTGTCCATTCTATCTCAGATCTACTATCTGGGCTGCAGGTTGACAGGGTCCTGCGTAGCAGTTATAGGTCATAGGTCACAGTGTAAAGCTCCACAGAGTTCTAGTCCTCATTCATATCCTGTCTAATTGCTGTTTGCATTCCTTCCCCTTCTCTTCTCCTTCTCTCTCCCTCCCTCCCTCAGCCCCTCTCCCCTGTCCACCCCATCTCTCCCTCCCTCTGTCTCTCCTTCTCTCTCCCTCTGTCTCCCCCTCTGTCTCTCCCCTGTCCACCCCATCTCTCCCTCCCTCTGTCTCTCCTTCTCTCTCCCTCTGTCTCTCCCTCCTCTCCCCTGTCCACCCCATCTCTCCCTCCCTCTGTCTCTCCTTCTCTCTCCCTCTGTCTCTCCCCTGTCCACCCCATCTCTCCCTCCCTCTGTCTCTCCTTCTCTCTCCCTCCTCTCCCCTGTCCACCCCATCTCTCCCTCCCTATGTCTCTCTCTCCCTCCCTCCCTCAGACCCTCTCCCCTGTCCACCCCATCTCTCCCTCCCTCTGTCTCTCCCTCTTTCTCTCCCTCCTCTCCCCTCTGTCTCTCCCTCCTCTCCCTTCTCATCAGTGCCTGCCTCGAGTATCTCCATGTTTATCGATCATTACCTTTTATCCTGCTTCTTCTCTCTTTTTAGCAGGAGAGGAGGCCATTCTAAGAAAACAAACGTGACAGTAGATGAGCAGAATCCACAGCAGGCAGAGGGACAGACACAGGAAACAGGGGAACAAGCCAGCAGAGAGAAGGACACATTGAATAAAGAGGTGGGATCCCAGGACTCTCCTACTGTACAGAAAATGGTGCGTCAAGGTGTTACAATCTAATTTCATTGGTCACACACACACGTAAATAAGAATTTATTCTTGAACTGACTTGCCTAGTTAAGTAAAGGTTTGATAAATAAACATACTTGTTTAGAAGATTATATACAAGTGAAATGCATCTAGTTCCGATAATATCGCAATAATATCTAACAAGTCATATCTAACAAGTAGTATCTAACAATTACACAACAACTACCCAATACACACAAATCTAAGTAAAGGAATGGAATAAGAATATATAAATATAAATATATGGACCAAGATACAGTAGGATAGTATAGAATACAGTATATACATATGAGATGAGTAATGTATAGACTAAGATACAGTAGAATAGTATAGAATACAGTATATACATATGAGATGAGTAATGCATAGACTAAGATACAGTAGAATAGTATAGAATACAGTATATACATATGAGATGAGTAATGTATAGACTAAGATACAGTAGAATAGTATAGAATACAGTATATACATATGAGATGAGTAATGTATAGACTAAGATACAGTAGAATAGTATAGAATACAGTATATACATATGAGATGAGTAATGTATAGACTAAGATACAGTAGAATAGTATAGAATACAGTATATACATATGAGATGAGTAATGTATAGACTAAGATACAGTAGAATAGTATAGAATACAGTATATACATATGAGATGAGTAATGTATAGACTAAGATACAGTAGGATAGTATAGAATACAGTATATACATATGAGATGAGCTTCATTGCTGTCATTCCTGTTTTCCAGAAAAAGAGAAAAGTGAATGAAGGGCAGGAGCAGGAAGTCCTCTCCAAGGAGGCGGGGAAGGTCTTGAGGAAGAAGAAAAAGGACCGGGTCAAAGATCAAGCTGAGTTTATTGTCGGTGAGTATCTGTCTCTGTCAGGATGACTTGTTGAATGGAGCTGATATCTGATATGAATTACATCCCAAACACCCTATTCCCTATAGGCCCTGGTCTAGTGTAGTGCACTATATAGGGAATAGGGTGCCTTAGGGCCTTGGTCTAAATTAGTGCACTATATAGGGAATAGGGTGCCTTAGGGCCCTGGTCTAGTGTAGTGCACTATATAGGGAATAGGGTGCCTTAGGGCCTTGGTCTAAATTAGTGCACTATATAGGGAATAGGGTGCCTTAGGGCCCTGGTCTACTGTAGTGCACTATATAGGGAATAGGGTGCCTTAGGGCCCTGGTCTAAATTAGTGCACTATATAGGGAATAGGGTGCCTTAGGGCCCTGGTCTAAATTAGTGCACTATATAGGGAATAGGGTGCCTTAGGGCCCTGGTCTAAATTAGTGCACTATATAGGGAATAGGGTGCCTTAGGGCCCTGGTCTAAATTAGTGCACTATATAGGGAATAGGGTGCCTTAGGGCCCTGGTCTAAATTAGTGCACTATATAGGGAATAGGGTGCCTTAGGGCCCTGGTCTAGTGTAGTGCACTATATAGGGAATAGGGTGCCTTAGGGCCTTGGTCTAAATTAGTGCACTATATAGGGAATAGGGTGCCTTAGGGCCCTGGTCTAAATTAGTGCACTATATAGGGAATAGGGTGCCTTAGGGCCCTGGTCTAGTGTAGTGCACTATATAGGGAATAGGGTGCCTTAGGGCCCTGGTCTACTGTAGTGCACTATATAGGGAATAGGGTGCCTTAGGGCCCTGGTCTAGTGTAGTGCACTATATAGGGAATAGGGTGCCTTAGGGCCCTGGTCTAAATTAGTGCACTATATAGGGAATAGGGAGCCATTTGGGACCCATGGTGTTTGAGACCCATCTCCACTGATTCCCTCCCTGTCTTATAGGAAAACCTAAAGGCCACGTGGACGTGGAGAGGACGAAGAAGACCAAAGAGACTAAAGGCCACTTGGACGTGGAGAGGACGAAGAAGACCAAAGAGACTAAAGGCCACGTGGACGTGGAGAGGACGAAGAAGACCAAAGAGACTAAAGGCCACCTGGACGTGGAGAGGACGAAGAAGACCAAAGAGACTAAAGGCTTATCTGAGACGTCTCCATCTGCTCTGAGTCCTGATGGAGATGTGAAGGACACCGAAGACGATAGTGCTGCACTAAACGCACATGAAGAGGAACATAGTGACCTCGTCCAATCCCCGAGATCCCATCACAGCTCTGTAAACAGGTGGGTTGGTTTTATCCAATCACAGCTCTGTAAACAGGTGGGTTGGTTTTATCCAATCACAGCACTGTAAACAGGTGGGTTGGTTTTATCCAATCACAGCACTGTAAACAGGTGGGTTGGTTTTATCCAATCATAGCACTGTAAACAGGTGGGTTGGTTTTATCCAATCAAACAGGTAGCTCTATAAACAGGTGGGTTGGTTTTATCCAATCACAGCTCATAGCTCTAAAACAGGTGGGTTGGTTTTAATCAATCTATAAACAGCAATCTGCTAAAACAGATGGGTTGGTTTTATCCAATCATAGCTCTATAAACAGGTAAACAGCTCTGTAAACAGGTGGGTGGGTTGTAAACAGGTTTGGTTTTATCCAATCACAGCTCTATAAACAGGTGGGTTGGTTTTATCCAATCATAGCTCTATAAACAGGTGGGTTGGTTTTATCCAATCACAGCACTGTAAACAGGTGGGTTGGTTTTATCCAATCATAGCTCTATAAACAGATGGGTTGGTTTTATCCAATCATAGCTCTATAAACAGGTGGGTTGGTTTTATTCAATCACAGCTCTATAAACAGATGGGTTGGTTTTATCCAATCACAGCTCTGTAAACAGGTGGGTTGGTTTTATCCAATCATAGCTCTAGATAAACAGGTGGGTTGGTTTTATCCAATCATAGCTCTATAAACAGATGGGTTGGTTTTTTATCCAATCATAGCTCTGTAAACAGGTGGGTTGGTTTTATCCAATCATAGCTCTGTAAACAGGTGGGTTGGTTTTATCCAATCATAGCTCTGTAAACAGGTGGGTTGGTTTTATCCAATCATAGCTCTGTAAACAGGTGGGTTGGTTTTATCCAATCATAGCTCTGTAAACAGGTGGGTTGGTTTTATCCAATCACAGCTCTGTAAACACCTCCACTGTCTTCCAAGAGTTGCTGAATTCACTTTTGTCTTCAGGAGCTCCTCATCCAATGGGCAGTCAGGTCAGAGTTCACACAGATCTAACTCCTGTGAGGACGAGGTTTTACCGTGCGGACAACGACGGTCCTCTCATGAGCAACTGTCACCCTGCTCGGTTGTCATGACAGCAGAAACACAACCTTTAAATCTGGTCATATCTGACGCCAGCATCAGTACTGTGAGTATGGAGGACATCGTCTGCATTGGAAATGGCCCCTTATTCACTATATAGTGCACCACTATTGACTAGGGCCCCTAGTAAAATGACTCTAGTCAGAAGTAGTGCACTATGTAGGGAATATGACATCACTTCGGACAAACACATTCTCAACATTGTTTTTACCCAATGTTATTTTTATATAGTAGTGACCTCAGTACAACACCTAGCTACTTCGCACAGAGGTCCAGACCTCTGGGCGTAACGGTTAAGTTGTTGGACTGATGGGTGCAGGGACCCGGTTTTGAGTCCTGGTCGGTGCTACCCTTGAATTCACTACATTATACATGATCTGTGGGTAATAAGGACAAGAACAGAGGAGAGGCCGCAGCCCATATGGAGCAACAGAAGAATGTGTTGGCTGAGAAGGCAGAGCGTCGCCGACTAGAGGTGGAGAGGAAGAGGAAGGAGAGAGAGGAGGAGAGGAGGAGGCAGCAGGAGCGGGAGGAAAGAGAGGAGTGCATGAGGCTGGAGCTGGAAGAGGAGCAGAATCAGAGAGCCGAGGAACTCAGGTAGACTGTCTATTCTAACTCCCTGATATGGGCTGGGATGGGGCCTCAGCACCGCCTTCTAGTGGCTATGATATGAATTACCTCTGAAATATGTGATGGGGCTCAGCACCGCCCTCTAGTGGATAGGATAATAATTTCTCAGAGCTTTTCCTGGTCACTTGGTCGAGGACCTAGGGCTTTTCCTGGTCACTTGGTCGAGGACTCAGGGCTTTTCCTGGTCACTTGGTCGAGGACCCAGGGCTTTTCCTGGTCACTTGGTCGAGGACCCAGGGCTTTTCCTGGTCACTTGGTCGAGGACCCAGGGCTTTTCCTGGTCACTTGGTCGAGGACCCAGGGCTTTTCCTGGTCACTTGGTCGAGGACCCAGGGCTTTTCCTGGTCACTTGGTCGAGGACCCAGGGCTTTTCCTGGTCACTTGGTCGAGGACCCAGGGCTTTTCCTGGTCACTTGGTCTAGGACGCATAGCTTTTCCTGGTCACCTGGTCGGGGAAAACTTCTGGCACTATTAATGAGACACAGAGAAAGAGAATGTCATCAAGGCTGTTCCTACCAATCTTTTTGTAAAAGAGTGTAACAAAATGACTACCTAGGCAAAGGCCCGGCGGCAGGATTAACTATGCAGGGGGCATTATAAATGACTACCTAGGCAGCAGGATTAACTATGCAAGGGGGCATTATAAATGACTACCTAGGCAGCAGGATTAACTATGCAAGGGGGCATTATAAATGACTACCTAGGCGGCAGGATTAACTATGCAAGGGGGCATTATAAATGACTACCTAGGCGGTAGGATTAACTATGCAAGGGGGCATTATAAATGACTACCTAGGCGGCAGGATTAACTATGCAAGGGGGCATTATAAATGACTACCTAGGCGGCAGGATTAACTATGCAGGGGGCATTATAAATGACTACCTAGGCAGCAGGATTAACTATGCAGGGGGCATTATAAATGACTACGGGGGGTAGGATTAACTATGCAGGGGGCATTATAAATGACTACGGGGGGCAGGATTAACTATGCAAGGGGCATTATAAATGACTACCTAGGCGGCAGGATTAACTATGCAAGGGGGCATTATAAATGACTACGGGGGGCAGGATTAACTATGCAAGGGGGCATTATAAATGACTACCTAGGCAGCAGGATTAACTATGCAAGGGGGCATTATAAATGACTACCTAGGCAGCAGGATTAACTATGCAAGGGGGCATTATAAATGACTACCTAGGCGGCAGGATTAACTATGCAGGGGGCATTATAAATGACTACCTAGGCGGCAGGATTAACTATGCAAGGGGGCATTATAAATGACTACGGGGGGGTAGGATTAACTATGCAAGGGGGCATTATAAATGACTACCTAGGCGGTAGGATTAACTATGCAAGGGGGCATTATAAATGACTACCTAGGCGGCAGGATTAACTATGCAAGGGGGCATTATAAATGACTACGGGGGGTAGGATTAACTATGCAAGGGGGCATTATAAATGACTACCTAGGCAGCAGGATTAACTATGCAAGGGGGCATTATAAATGACTACGTAGGCGGCAGGATTAACTATGCAAGGGGGCATTATAAATGACTACGGGGGGGTAGGATTAACTATGCAAGGGGGCATTATAAATGACTACCTAGGCGGCAGGATTAACTATGCAAGGGGGCATTATAAATGACTACGGGGGTAGGATTAACTATGCAAGGGGGCATTATAAATGACTACGGGGGGGCAGGATTAACTATGCAAGGGGGCATTATAAATGACTACCTAGGCGGCAGGATTAACTATGCAAGGGGGCATTATAAATGACTACGGGGCGGCAGGATTAACTATGCAGGGGGCATTATAAATGACTACCTAGGCAGCAGGATTAACTATGCAAGGGGGCATTATAAATGACTACGGGGGGTACAACTATATTGGCTTGCTGATAATACAGGATAGATAATAGTACAATAACACACAATGTGTTTGCAGCACGGCTGTCTTGCCACAAGGCTACAGGCCACTGCACCGCTTTACAAACATGGACAATTCATAACCGTCTCGAGAAATTGCAAGTTAGGCTGCCTGTTCGTACCCAGATTCAAAAGATTTGCAGCCTCCTTGACGCTATGTTGAACCTCCTCAGCAGTCTCTCGTCCCTCACGGAACTTGCTTGTAAGATCCCTCTGCAAATGCCATCGTCACAGTAGGCTTAGCTGTTAGAGGCCTGGAGTATTTATCCAAAATGTTAATCCCAGCTTCAATACCATCATAACAGTAGGTTTAGCTGTTAGAGACCTGGAGTATTTATCCAAAATGTTAATCCCAGTTTCAATGCCATCATAACAGTAGGTTTAGCTGTTAGAGGCCTGGAGTATTTATCCAAAATGTTAATCCCAGTTTCAATGCCATCATAACAGTAGGTTTAGCTGTTAGAGACCTGGAGTATTTATCCAAAATGTTAATCCCAGTTTCAATGCCATCATAACAGTAGGTTTAGCTGTTAGAGACCTGGAGTATTTATCCAAAATGTTAATCCCAGTTTCAATGCCATCATCACAGTAGGTTTAGCTGTTAGTCTGGAGGTTTCCCAGCTTCAATGCCATCATCACAGTAGGCTTAGCTGTTAGAGGCCTGGAGTATTTATCCAAAATGTTAATCCCAGTTTCAATGCCATCATAACAGTAGGTTTAGCTGTTAGAGGCCTGGAGTATTTATCCAAAATGTTAATCCCAGTTTCAATGCCATCATAACAGTAGGTTTAGCTGTTAGAGACCTGGAGTATTTATCCAAAATGCTCTGCATAACTTTAGTCCATTTTTTTTCTCCAGATCGGGCCACTTCAGTCTGTAGAAACTGGCGTGCGACAGTAAACTCAGCTTCCACAAAGTCTCCTGAGGTTAAGTCCAGCAGTGGTTTCACCTTTTCCATTGAGGATTCCTTCTCTGGGTGCAAGGCACACAGGGCCTCAACAAGTTGGCTGTTTGGTTGGTTAAATCGTGCTGACCTTTCTCCCAGTACAGCATCCAGAGTGCTGAAAAACAGTTTTTTTCCCTCTCATTATCCTCTTCTTGCTAACCCCTTGTTGTTTCACCACACATTCACCTTACACATCAGATTACGACTCACTACTCTTTGCCTTGTGCTTGGAGCGGGGGTGTCCGTGTGCATGTATTTCCTTCCAGGAATATTCCAGCCACTCTCTGCCTTTAAACCAGTTTTCTCCCACAGTACAGGCGGGTTGGGTATCTTGGAAGCTGCAGGCCCCTCCTCGGGTTGGCCACCAGGCTACAAGATGGTTGTGCAGGTGCCTCTGCGACTGGGCTCAGCAGCCTTGGACTAGGTGATTAGCGTCGGCTCGACGGCCTTGGACTAGGTGATTAGCGTCGGCTCAGCAGCCTTGGACTAGGTGATTAGTGTCGGCTCAGCAGCCTTGGACTAGGTGATTAGCGTCGGCTCAGCAGCCTTGGACTAGGTGATTAGCGTCGGCTCGACGGCCTTGGACTAGGTGATTAGCGTCGGCTCAGCAGCCTTGGACTAGGTGATTAGTGTCGGCTCAGCAGCCTTGGACTATGTGATTAGAGTCGGCTCAGCGGCGTTGGACTATGTGATTAGTGTCGGCTCAGCGGCCTTGGACTAGGTGATTAGCGTCGGCTCGGCAGCCTTGGACTAGGTGATTAGTGTCGGCTCAGCAGCCTTGGACTATGTGATTAGTGTCGGCTCAGCGGCCTTGGACTATGTGATTAGTGTCGGCTCAGCGGCCTTGGACTAGGTGATTAGCGTCGGCTCAGCAGCCTTGGACTAGGTGATTAGCGTCGGCTCAGCAGCCTTGGACTAGGTGATTAGCGTCGGCTCAGCAGCCTTGGACTAGGTGATTAGCGTCGGCTCAGCGGCCTTGGACTATGTGATTAGTGTCGGCTCAGCGGCCTTGGACTAGGTGATTAGCGTCGGCTCAGCAGCCTTGGACTAGGTGATTAGCGTCGGCTCAGCAGCCTTGGACTAGGTGATTAGTGTCGGCTCAGCGGCCTTGGACTATGTGATTAGCGTCGGCTCAGCAGCCTTGGACTAGGTGATTAGCGTCGGCTCAGCGGCCTTGGACTAGGTGATTAGCGTCGGCTCGGCAGCCTTGGACTAGGTGATTAGCGTCGGCTCGGCAGCCTTGGACTAGGTGATTAGCGTCGGCTCAGCGGCCTTGGACTAGGTGATTAGCGTCGGCTCGGCGGCCTTGGACTAGGTGATTAGCGTCGGCTCAGCAGCCTTGGACTAGGTGATTAGCGTCGGCTCAGCGGCCTTGGACTAGGTGATTAGTGTCGGCTCAGCAGTCTTGGACTAGGTGATTAGTGTCGGCTCAGCAGTCTTGGACTAGGTGATTAGTGTCGGCTCAGCAGCCTTGGACTATGTGATTAGCGTCGGCTCAGCAGCCTTGGACTAGGTGATTAGCGTCGGCTCAGCAGCCTTGGACTATGTGATTAGCGTCGGCTCGACGGCCTTGGACTAGGTGATTAGCGTCGGCTCAGCGGCCTTGGACTAGGTGATTAGTGTCGGCTCAGCAGCCTTGGACTAGGTGATTAGCGTTGGCTCAGCGGCCTTGGACTATGTGATTAGCGTCGGCTCAGCGGCCTTGGACTAGGTGATTAGTGTCGGCTCGGCGGCCTTGGACTAGGTGATTAGCGTCGGCTCGACGGCCTTGGACTAGGTGATTAGCGTCGGCTCAGCGGCCTTGGACTAGGTGATTAGTGTCGGCTCAGCAGCCTTGGACTATGTGATTAGTGTCGGCTCAGCAGCCTTGGACTATGTGATTAGTGTCGGCTCAGCGGCCTTGGACTAGGTGATTAGTGTCGGCTCAGCGGCCTTGGACTAGGTGATTAGTGTCGGCTCAGCGGCCTTGGACTAGGTGATTAGTGTCGGCTCAGCGGCCTTGGACTATGTGATTAGTGTCGGCTCAGCAGCCTTGGACTAGGTGATTAGTGTCGGCTCAGCGGCCTTGGACTAGGTGATTAGCGTCGGCTCAGCAGCCTTGGACTAGGTGATTAGCGTCGGCTCAGCGGCCTTGGACTAGGTGATTAGCGTCGGCTCGGCAGCCTTGGACTAGGTGATTAGCGTCGGCTCAGCAGCCTTGGACTAGGTGATTAGCGTCGGCTCAGCGGCCTTGGACTAGGTGATTAGCGTCGGCTCAGCAGCCTTGGACTAGGTGATTAGCGTCGGCTCGGCGGCCTTGGACTAGGTGATTAGCGTCGGCTCAGCAGCCTTGGACTAGGTGATTAGCGTCGGCTCAGCGGCCTTGGACTAGGTGATTAGTGTCGGCTCAGCAGCCTTGGACTAGGTGATTAGTGTCGGCTCAGCGGCCTTGGACTATGTGATTTTTTTCCGGCAGTACGTAACTATTAAAACTAACCCACTTTTTTTTTTCAACTGGTAAATTGTGTATGACGTACATATGATGCATGCAAGGGAGTTTCATGAACGAAGCAACAAATTGGCTGGGCATGACGGGGTAGGTAGATTGTCGGACAGAATAGGGATACAAAACTGATGGAGGACACTATTCCAACTAAGGGACCCTCCTTGTGACGCCGGGCCTGGGCAGGTAGCCTAGCTGTTGTTAAGAGCACTGGATCACTAACCGAAAGTTTGCCGATTTGAATCCCCGAGCCGACTTGTTGACAAATTTGTCAATGTGCCTTTGAGCAAGGCACGTAACTCTAGATGCTCCTGTAAGTCGCTCTGGATAAGAGCGTCTGCTAAATTATTAAAATATAAATGTAAATGTTTTTTATAGTAATGATCTCTTCCTGCAGGCTGAGGAGACTGGCTGAGGAGGAAGAGAGACAAAGGTTAGAGGAGAAGGAGACTGAGAGGAGAAGAAGGGAGCAGGCGGAGAAAGAGAGGGAGTGGAGGAAGAAGGAGCAGAAGAGACGACAGTTGGAGATGATTCAGAAGATCAGACAGGAGGAGGAGGAACGCAGGGCAGGTGAATGACTCCACACACACCTGTCCCAGGTATAAAGGGCGGTAGCTTAGGGCCCCCGGCTGCTAGGCTTTTTTAGGAACTCAGTTGGGGTCAGTTGGGGTCAGTTGGGGTCAGTTGGGGTCTCAACTTACTACTGACAGTAAGAACAGTAGAATACAACAGGTGCTAAATCTGGTTGTGCATCTGCAGTTTTTTTCTTGTTCTGTCACTCACTGACACTCACTCAAATAGCCACGTCAGCTAACAATTTTTAGATTGGTAGTTAGTCTAGCCAGCTATCTAAACTTGTAATAATCATGGTCGTATACCGACCGGGCACGTGTCCAGGGGCCCCCCATTGATTTTCTTAGTCATTAACTCAGATATCATAGTAACACAGCATAAGTCTTGTAGAATTGCAGGTATGTGGCTGTAGACCTTAAGGGAAGGGACGCCCCTTCAGTCACGCCCCTTCAGTCACGCCCCTTCAGTCACGTCCCTGCAGACCCATGGCAAAATGAGTCGAGCTGCAGGAAATGAACATAAAAACTATCATTGTTCTCTCCGCCATCAAGAGTGGGGCCACTAAAACATTTTGCCACGAGGTACGGGGCCCCCCAAACAAATCTCGCTTAGGGCCCCCAAAAGGCTAGGGCCAGCCCTGCAAACACACACACACACAGACCTGAATATAACAAGTGTGTCCCCTCCACTCTACTACAGCTGAGTTGGAGCTGCAGCGACTAGAGGAGGCGATGAGTAAGGAAGAGGAGAGGCGGAGGCTGGCAGCGATGGAGGACCATGAGAAGAGGGAGTACCTGCAGAAACAGAAGGAGGAGGAAGAGGAGAGGAGGAAGGCAGTGGAGGAGAGAAAAAGCAGAGAGGAGGAGGCAGCGCAGTGGGCAAAAGAAGAGGCACGACTACAAGCTGAACTGTTTGCCAGGTATCTCAATCTCTTCATCGTTGCTGTCCAATCCTTTAAAGCAGAAGGGACGTGTAGTGCCAGTAGTTCCCTGAAAACGTGACCCATGAGCATCAACATGTGAAGTGCATAGGAGCATGTCAAATTGGGTGTCAAATGACAGCTAACATTGGAAATGAAGGCATAGACACATTTTCACCCATTTTCTATCTTCGGAATGGGCAGTTCCACTGTAACAGAATTACTCTTTGACTCAAATTTTCACTTTAAAATGTATGCCAAACAAAACTTAAAAGTTTAAGAAACCAGCTCTATACACAAGGACTACTTTGAACAATTTACACAGAACATTTCACAAAAACGCATTTACTGAAAGAACTGTGCAGATGCAAACTTTGGTAAAATAATTACAATAACATCTCCCTCAGTATTTTACATTTTCCAGAAACTCTTAAATGTCTGCTTCGAACTAAGATTCAAAGATGTCTTCAGAAAGAAGTGGGTTTCATCTATGACATGATACCTTGTGTTTTAATTGTTTTATTGGTTTTTTTGAACTACAATAGTGGATTTACATCAGGACCAGGGTGGTAGGCCTGGCTAACAGGGTCCAGGGTGGTAGGCCTGGCTAGGCTAACAGGGTCCAGGGTGGTAGGCCTGGCTAACAGGGTCCAGGGTGGTAGGCCTGGCTAACAGGGTCCAGGGTGGTAGGCCTGGCTAACAGGGTCCAGGGTGGTAGGCCTGGCTAACAGGGTCCAGGGTGGTAGGCCTGGCTAACAGGGTCCAGGGTGGTAGGCCTGGCTAACAGGGTCCAGGGTGGTAGGCCTGGCTAACAGGGTCCAGGGTGGTAGGCTTGGCTAGGCTAACAGGGTCCAGGTTTGTAGGCCTGGCTAACAGGGTCCAGGGTGGTAGGCCTGGCTAACAGGGTCCAGGGTGGTAGGCCTGGCTAACAGGGTCCAGGGTGGTAGGCCTGGCTAACAGGGTCCAGGGTGGTAGGCTTGGCTAGGCTAACAGGGTCCAGGTTTGTAGGCCTAGCTAACAGGGTCCAGAGTGGAAGGCTTGGCTAGGCTAACAGGGTCCAGGGTGGTAGGCCTGGCTAGGCTAACAGGGTCCAGGGTGGTAGGCCTGGCTAGGCTAACAGGGTCCAGTGTTGTAGGCCTAGCTAACAGGGTCCAGGGTGGTAGGCCTGGCTAACAGGGTCCAGGGTGGTAGGCCTGGCTAGGCTAACAGGGTCCAGTGTTGTAGGCCTAGCTAACAGGGTCCAGGGTGATAGGCCTGGCTAACAGGGTCCAGGGTGGTAGGCCTGGCTAGGCTAACAGGGTCCAGGGTGGTAGGCCTGGCTAACAGGATCCAGGGTGGTAGGCCTGGCTAACAGGATCCAGGGTGGTAGGCCTGGCTAACAGGGTCCAGGGTGGTAGGCCTGACTAGGCTGACAGGGTCCAGGTTTGTAGGCCTAGCTAACAGGGTCCAGAGTGGAAGGCTTGGCTGGCTAACAGGGTCCAGGGTGGTAGGCCTGGCTAGGCTAACAGGGTCCAGGGTGGTAGGCCTGGCTAGGCTAACAGGGTCCAGTGTTGTAGGCCTAGCTAACAGGGTCCAGGGTGGTAGGCCTGGCTAACAGGGTCCAGGGTGGTAGGCCTGGCTAGGCTAACAGGGTCCAGTGTTGTAGGCCTAGCTAACAGGGTCCAGGGTGATAGGCCTGGCTAACAGGGTCCAGGGTGGTAGGCCTGGCTAGGCTAACAGGGTCCAGGGTGGTAGGCCTGGCTAACAGGATCCAGGGTGGTAGGCCTGGCTAACAGGGTCCAGGGTGGTAGGCCTGGCTAGGCTAACAGGGTCCAGGGTTGTAGGCCTGGCTAACAGGGTCCAGGGTGGTAGGCCTGGCTAACAGGGTCCAGGGTGGTAGGCCTGGCTAACAGGGTCCAGGGTGGTAGGCCTGGCTAGGCTAACAGGGTCCAGGTTTGTAGGCCTAGCTAACAGGGTCCAGGGTGGTAGGCCTGGCTAACAGGGTCCAGGGTGGTAGGCCTGGCTAACAGGGTCCAGGGTGGTAGGCCTGGCTAGGCTAACAGGGTCCAGGTTTGTAGGCCTAGCTAACAGGGTCCAGAGTGGAAGGCTTGGCTAGGCTAACAGGGTCCAGGGTGGTAGGCCTGGCTAGGCTAACAGGGTCCAGTGTTGTAGGCCTAGCTAACAGGGTCCAGGGTGATGGGCCTGGCTAACAGGGTCCAGGGTGGTAGGCCTGGCTAGGCTAACAGGGTCCAGTGTTGTAGGCCTAGCTAACAGGGTCCAGGGTGATAGGCCTGGCTAGGCTAACAGGGTCCAGGGTGGTAGGCCTGGCTAACAGGGTCCAGGGTGGTAGGCCTGGCTAGGCTAACAGGGTCCAGTGTTGTAGGCCTAGCTAACAGGGTCCAGGGTGGTAGGCCTGGCTAACAGGGTCCAGGGAGGTAGGCCTGGCTAACAGGGTCCAGGGTGATAGGCCTGGCTAACAGGGTCCAGGGTGGTAGGCCTGGCTAGGCTAACAGGGTCCAGGTTTGTAGGCCTAGCTAACAGGGTCCAGGGTGGTAGGCTTGGCTAGGCTAACAGGGTCCAGGGTGGTAGGCCTGGCTAGGCTAACAGGGTCCAGGTTTGTAGGCCTAGCTAACAGGGTCCAGGGTGGTAGGCTTGGCTAACAGGGTCCAGGTTTGTAGGCCTAGCTAACAGGGTCCAGGGTGGTAGGCTTGGCTAGGCTAACAGGGTCCAGGGGGTAGGCCTGGCTAGGCTAACAGGGTCCAGGGTTGTAGGCCTGACTAGGCTAACAGGGTCCAGGGTGGTAGGCTTGGCTAGGCTAACAGGGTCCAGGGTGGTAGGCCTGGCTAACAGGGTCCAGGGTGGTAGGCCTGGCTAACAGGGTCCAGGGTGCTAGGCCTGGCTAGGCTAACAGTGTCCAGGGTGGTAGGCCTGGCTAACAGGGTCCAGGGTGGTAGGCCTGGCTAACAGGGTCCAGGGTGGTAGGCCTAGCTAACAGGGTCCAGGGTGGTAGGCCTGGCTAACAGGGTCCAGGGTGGTAGGCCTAGCTAACAGGGTCCAGGGTGGTAGGCTTGGCTAACAGGGTCCAGGGTGGTAGGCCTGGCTAACAGGGTCCAGGGTGGTAGGCTTGGCTAACAGGGTCCAGGGTGGTAGGCCTGGCTCAGAGGTCCATAACATGAAGGTGTGTCAGTAAGAGGAAGTGGACAGGAGTGTATTCATTACACCTATTCTGTTGCATTAAGTTCAATCTCCATTGCCTTGATTCATCACATCCTCTCACCTCTCTCCTCAAAACCCATTGGATGAGAAGGTCAGAGGTCCCGCCCCTCTGACCTCATCCAAATTGGGTTTTGAGAAGGAAGCGAGAGGATGTGATGAATCAAGGCAATGGAGATTGTCCCCTAGAAAAGCATATCTTTTTTTGTCCCATCTCTTCATCCCTCTCTCCCGTCCACAGGCAGAGGGCTTTACTAGAGCAGCAGCTGCAGTTCAGGCGAGGCCTGCTGACGGAGGCCGGGGCTTTGGGACAGACTCAGGACATCTCTCGAGCCTGGGTCTACTCTTACTTCCAGCTCATACAACTACTGGGGCTGGCTGAGGTCCCCACAGCACAGGAAGACTCACCCAAAGACATGTCCTAGAATGTAAGGGGAAAACGAGGGGATGTGGCTGACCAGCAAACCAGTGTTGAATTTCCAAATGGGTTCAAATGAGGTTATGTTTAAGGAAAGGGTACGTTTAGGTCGGGCTGTCAATGGGATGCTAGTCAGTCACGTCCTTCAGTCACGTCCCTTCAGTCCCTTTAGTCACGTCCTTCAGTCACGTCCCTTCAGTCACGTCCTTCAGTCCCTTTAGTCACGTCCCTTCAGTCACGTCCCTTCAGTCACGTCCTTCAGTCACGTCCCTTCAGTTACGTCCCTTCAGTCACGTCCCTTCAGTCACGTCCCTTCAGTTACATCCCTTCAGTCACGTCCTTCAGTCACGTCCCTTCAGTCACGTCCCTTCAGTCACGTCCTTCAGTCACGTCCTTCAGTCACGTCCCTTCAGTTACATCCCTTCAGTCATGTCCTTCAGTCACGTCCCTTCAGTCATGTCCTTCAGTCCCTTTAGTCACGACCTTCAGTCACCTCCCTTCAGTCACATCCCTTCAGTCATGTCCCTTTAGCCACTTCCCTTCAGTCACGTCCCTTCAGTCATTTCAGTCATGTCCCTTTAGTCACTTCCCTTCAGTCACGTCCCTTCAATCACTTCAGTCATGTCCCTTCAGTCATGTCCCTTTAGTCACTTCCCTTCAGTCACGTCCCTTCAATCACATCCCTTCAGTCACATCCTTCAGTCACGTCCCTTCAGTTACGTCCCTTCAGTCACGTCCTTCACGACCTTCAGTCACGTCCTTTAGTCACATCCCTTCAGTCACGTCCCTTTAGTCACATCCTTCAGTCCCTTTAGTCACTTCCCTTCAGTCTCGTCCCTTTAGTCACATTCTTCAGTCCCTTTAGTCACATCCCTGCAGTCACGTCCCTTCAGTCACTTCCCTTCAGTCCCTTTAGTCACGTCCTTCAGTCCCTTTAGTCACGTCCCTTCAGTCACGTTCTTCAGTCACGACCTTCAGTCACGACCTTCAGTCACGTCCCTTCAGTCACGTCCCTTCAGTCACTTCCCTTCAGTCCCTTTAGTCACGTCCTTCAGTCCCTTTAGTCACGTCCCTTCAGTCACGTCCCTTCAGTCACGTCCTTCTTTCCCTTCAGTCACATCCCTTCAGACACGTCCCTTCAGTCACGACCTTCAGTCACGACCTTCAGTCACGTCCCTTCAGTCACGTCCCTTCAGTCACATCCCTTCAGTCACGTCCCTTCAGTCACATCCTTCTTTCCCTTCAGTCACATTCCTTCAGTCACATCCCTTCAGTCACGTCCCTTCAGTCACATCCTTCATTCCCTTCAGTCACGTCCCTTTAGTCAGTCCCTTCAGTCACGTCCTTCAGTCTCTTCAGTCACATCCCTTCAGTCACGTCCTTTAAGTCACATCCCTTCAGTCACGTCCCTTTAGTCACGTCCCTTTAGTCACTTCCCTTCAGTCCCTTTAGTCACGTCCTTCAGTCCCTTTAGTCACGTCCCTTCAGTCACGTCCTTCAGTCACGACCTTCAGTCACTTCCCTTCAGTCCCTTTAGTCACTTCCTTCAGTCCCTTTAGTCACGTCCCTTCAGTCACGTTCTTCAGTCACGTCCCTTCAGTCACGTCCTTCTTTCCCTTCAGTCACATCCCTTCAGACACGTCCCTTCAGTCACGACCTTCAGTCACGTCCCTTCAGTCACATCCTTCTTTCCCTTCAGTCACATTCCTTCAGTCACGTCCCTTCAGTCACATCCTTCAGTCACGTCCCTTTAGTCAGTCCCTTCAGTCACGTCCTTCAGTCTCTTCAGTCACGTCCCTTCAGTCACATCCCTTCAGTCACGTCCTTTAAGTCACATCCCTTCAGTCACGTCCCTTTAGTCACGTCCCTTCAGTCTCTTCAGTCATGTCCCTTTAGTCTCTTTAGTCACATCCCTTCAGTCACGTCCCTTCAGTCACGTCCCTTCAGTAACATCCCTTTAGTCACGTCTCTTCAGTCACGTCCCTTTAGTCTCTTTAGTCACATCCCTTCAGTCACGTCCCTTCAGTCACATCCCTTCAGTCACATCCCTTCAGTCACTCCCTTCAGTCACGTCCCTTCAGTCACGTCCCTTCAGTAACATTCCTTTAGTCACGTCCCTTTAGTCACGTCCCTTCAGTCACGTCCCTTTAGTCACGTCCCTTCAGTCACGTCCCTTTAGTCTCTTTAGTCACATCCCTTCAGTCACGTCCCTTCAGTCACATCCCTTCAGTCACATCCCTTCAGTCACTTCCCTTCAGTCACGTCCCTTCAGTAACATTCCTTTAGTCACGTCCCTTTAGTCACGTCCCTTCAATCATGTCCCTTCAGTCACGTCCTTCAGTCCCTTTAGTCACGACCTTCAGTCACGACCTTCAGTCACGTCCCTTCAGTCACGTCCCTTCAGTCACGTCCTTCAGTCACGTCCCTTCAGTCACGTCCCTTCAGTCACGTCCTTCAGTCCCTTTAGTCACTTCCATTCAGTCCCTTCCCTTCAGTCACTGTCTATTATCTATCCTTTACCCCTACCTACAGTATACTGCTGTTACTGTCTATTATCTAGCCTTTACCCCTACCTACAGTATACTGCTGTTACTGTCTATTATCTATCCTTTACCCCTACCTTCAGTATACTGCTGTTACTGTCTATTATCTATCCTTTACCCCTACCTACAGTATACTGCTGTTACTGTCTATTATCTATCCTTTACCCCTACCTACAGTATACTGCTGTTACTGTCTATTATCTATCCTTTACCCCTACCTACAGTATACTGCTGTTACTGTCTATTATCTAGCCTTTACCCCTACCTACAGTATACTGCTGATACTGTCTATTATCTATCCTTTACCCCTACCTACAGTATACTGCTGTTACTGTCTATTATCTATCCTTTACCCCTACCTACAGTATACTGCTGTTACTGTCTATTATCTATCCTTTACCCCTACCTACAGTATACTGCTGTTACTGTCTATTATCTATCCTTTACCCCTACCTACAGTATACTGCTGTTACTGTCTATTATCTATCCTTTACCCCTACCTACAGTATACTGCTGTTACTGTCTATTATCTATCCTTTACCCCTACCTACAGTATACTGCTGTTACTGTCTATTATCTATCCTTTACCCCTACCTACAGTATACTGCTGTTACTGTCTATTATCTATCCTTTACCCCTACCTACAGTATACTGCTGTTACTGTCTATTATCTATCCTTTAACCCTACCTACAGTATACTGTTACTGTCTATTATCTATCCTTTACACCTACCTACAGTATACTGCTGTTACTGTCTATTATCTATCCTTTACCCCTACCTACAGTATACTGCTGTTACTGTCTATTATCTATCCTTTACCCCTACCTACAGTATACTGCTGTTACTGTCTATTATCTATCCTTTACCCCTACCTACAGTATACTGCTGTTACTGTCTATTATCTATCCTTTACCCCTACCTACAGTATACTGCTGTTACTGTCTATTATCTATCCTTTACCCCTACCTACAGTATACTGTTACTGTCTATTATCTATCCTTTACCCCTACCTACAGTATACTGCTGTTACTGTCTATTATCTATCCTTTACCCCTACCTACAGTATACTGCTGTTACTGTCTATTATCTATCCTTTACCCCTACCTACAGTATACTGCTGTTACTGTCTATTATCTATCCTTTACCCCTACCTACAGTATACTGCTGTTACTGTCTATTATCTATCATTTACCCCTACCTACAGTATACTGCTGTTACTGTCTATTATCTATCCTTTACCCCTACCTACAGTATACTGCTGTTACTGTCTATTATCTATCCTTTACCCCAACCTATGTGTAGATATCTTCCTGAAGTACCTCGTACGCACATTGACTTGATACTGGTACTCCCTGTATTCATGTTCTTTTTATTCCTTATTCACTGTAAATGTAAATGTATTGTCACTATTTCAATTGTATTTTTTATTTTTCACTCTGCATTGTTGGAAAAGGACCTGTAAGTGAGCATTTCACTGTTTGAATACAGCTGTTGTTTATGCAGCATGTGACTAATAACATTAGATTAGATATATCGACTCGTTGGCACCACTTCCTGCTAAAACACTTCCTGCTAAAACACTTCCTGCTAAAACACTTCCTGCTTTACTCTGATTGGACATACTAACACAGCACTGTCCTTTCTGTCCACCCACTTCTTCTTGATTTGATTGGTTGCTTTTCCTTCTCAGGTTTGATGGGGTTGGTGAGAAAGTAAAGGATTGTCGTTCAATGAAACGTCTCATTCAAGGACATGTGACAGGAAGTAGGACCCCTACTGATAGTAATAACAATAAGTGTTTACAATATCATAACAAAACAAAAAAACGCAGCAATTTTTTTTAAAAACCACAATAAAAATGAAGTTGAAAAAGCCTATTGCACATGTTTTTATTTAATACAAAAATGTAGAATATACAGATTAGTTGAAACAAATACATAAACATTAGAAATGTACTATAAACGTGTTGAAAGACAATGTGCAGCCAACCCAGTGTCAAAGACATTCTCTATTGTCAATCTGCTGTTTTATACAGTATCCATAGAAGTCCACAGGAGCATTCTATATATGCTTCCCAAATGGCATCCGATTCCCTACATAGTGCACTACTTTTGGTCAGAGCCCTAAGGCACCCTATTCCCTATTATAGTGCACTACTTTTGGCCAGAGCCCTACGGCACCCGATTCCCTACATAGTGCACTGCTTTTGGTCAGAGCCCTAAGGCATCCGATTCCCTACATAGTGCACTACTTTTGGTCAGAGCCCTAAGGCACCCCCTATTATAGTGCATTCCCTACATTCCCTAGTGCACTGCTTTTGGTCAGAGCCAAGGCATCCGCCTACTTTTGGTCAGGCCCTAAGGCACCCTATTCCCTATTATAGTGCACTACTTTTGGCCAGAGCCCTACGGCACCCGATTCCCTACATAGTGCACTGCTTTTGGTCAGAGCCCTAAGGCATCCGATTCCCTACATAGTGCACTACTTTTGGTCAGAGCCCTAAGGCACCCTATTCCCTATATAGTGCACTACTTTTGACCAGAGCCCTAAGGCACCCTATTCCCTATATAGTGCACTACTTTTGACCAGAGCCCTACGGCACTATATAGGGAATAGGGTTCCATTTTGGATGCATGTTATTACTGATCGTTAGATCAATCCATGTTCTTCTTCTCTCTTCTCTTACTGTTTTAAGACCTCTCTTTAACCTGATCACACATCGACTTCACTAGGTGATTATTTAATAACCTTGTAAAAAAGTGCCTCAACAAATATAATGGACCAGCATATAGTGCATTCAGAACGTTTCCAGACCACTTCTACATTTTGTAACGTTACAGTCTTACACTAAAATTAATTCAATCGTTTTTTCCCCCTCATCAATCTACACACAATATCCCATAATGACAAAGCAAAAAAATGTTTTTCAGAAATGTTTGCAAAAAATAAATACAACTGGAATATCCCATTTACATAAAAATTCAGACCTTTTACTCAGTACTTTGTTGAAGCACCTTTGAAAAATAGTAATAACAATGATGATGGAAACCTTCAATGCTGCAGATTTTTTAGAACCCTTCTCCAGACATTTTTTAGAACCCTTCCCAATACATTTTTTAGAACCCTTCCCCAGACATTTTTTAGAACCCTTCCCCAGACATTTTTTAGAACCCTTCCCCAGACATTTTTTAGAACCCTTCCCCAGACATTTTTTAGAACCCTTCCCCAGACATTTTTTAGAACCCTTCCCAATACATTTTTTAGAACCCTTCCCCAGACATTTTTTAGAACCCTTCCCCAGACATTTTTTAGAACCCTTCCCCAGACATTTTTTAGAACCCTTCCCCAGACATTTTTTAGAACCCTTCCCCAGACATTTTTAAGAACCCTTCCCCAGACATTTTTTCATGCCAGGAATATAGTATATATAGAAATACTTTTGTAATGCAACTTTAGGTATTAGTACACGTTAATAAGCGATAAAATTCATCAGGAGGCGATGTAAATTCTATAGATGTCCGTCTCGAAAAAATGTCTTGGAGAGAGCTCGACCAAAACATCCGGTCGGAGACCGGAGGGAATTGGTTCCCTTGATTCGGTTAGACCAAGAATCAAAGCTGAATCAAATGACAAGACTCTAGACAACGTGTGGAAGCTGTAGGCACTGCAACCTCGGCCTAATTTAATTCGGTTCACTTTGAACAATTCCTTGAAGTCGCACATGGATATTTATTTCCATTTTCAGTGATCAGATTTTCATGCACTTTTCGATGAAACGCACGTTCTGTTATAGTCACAGCCGTGATTTAACCAGTTTTAGAAACGTCTGAGTGTTTTCTATCCACACATACTAATCATATGCATATACTATATTCCTGGCATGAATAGCAGGGCGCTGAAATGTTGCACGATTTTTAACAAAATGCTGCGCAAAGCTGCTTAAATTCTCGACTTCCCTAACAGGTTAAACCAGTTGAGTGTTGCTGTAGCAGTATGCATAGGGTCATTGTCCTGCTGGAAGGTGAACCTCCGTCCCAGTCTCAAATCTCTGGAAGACCGAAACAGGTTTCCCTCAAAAATGTCCCTGTATTTAGTGCCATCCTTCAATTCAGACCAGTTTCCCGGTCCTTGCCGATGAAAAACATACCCACAGCATGATGCGGCCACAACCATGCTTCACTGCGTGGATGGTATTCTCGGGGTGATGAGAGGTGTTGGGTTTGCACCAGACATAGTGTTTTCCTTGATGGCCAAAAAGCTACATTTTAGTCTCATCTAACCAGAGTACCTTCTTCCATATGTTTGGGGAGTTTCCCACATGCCTTTTGGCAAAAACCAAATGTGTTTGTTGTTTTCTTCTTTAAGCAATGGCTTCAGCGTTATCTTTGTTGCCTCTCTGATTAATGCCCTCCTTGCCTGGTCCGTGAGTTTTGGTGGGCGGCCCTCTCTTGGCAGGTTTGTTGTGGTGCCATATGATTTCATTTTTTAAATAATGGATTTAATCGTGCTCCGTGGGATGTTCAAAGTTTCTGATATTTTGTGTATGTCCATTAGATGAAATCCAAATAAAAATACATTTTAATTCCAGGTTGTAATGCAACAAAATAAGAAAAATGCCAAGGGGGTGAATATTTTTGCAAGGCACTGTAAAATATATATACATAATATAATGGTAAAGAATATGTAATGGAACAGCATTTATAATGGAACAGCATTTATAATGGAACAGCATTTATAATGGAACAGCATTTATAATGGAACAGCATTTATAATGGAACAGCATTTATAATGGGGAGAACAAGTATTTGATACACTGCCGATTTTGCAGGTTTTCCTACTTACAAAGCATGTAGAGGCCTGTAATTTTTATCATAGGTACACTTGAACTGTGAGAGACGGAATCTTAAACAAACATCCAGAACATCACATTGTATGATTTTTAAGTAATTGGTTTGCATTTTATTGCATGACATAAGTATTTGATCACCTACCAACCAGTAAGAATTCCGGCTCTCACAGACCTGTTAGTTTTTCTTTAAGAAGCCCTCCTGTTCTCCACTCATTACCTGTATTAACTGCACCTGTTTGAACTCGTTACCTGTATAAAAGACACCTGTCCACACACTCAATCAAACAGACTCCAACCTCTCCATAATGGCCAAGACCAGAGAGCTGTGTAAGGACATCAGGGATACAATTGTAGACCTGCACAAGGCTGGGATGGGCTACAGGACAATAGGCAAGCAGCTTGCAGCCAATGTTGCTCTAGAATAGCTAGGTTCTGTTTAAAGCGAGTTCTTTAAAGAAACGTTTTAGAAATGCTTCTTTCTTGCTAATTGATTATCTTTCTTTGTTTCATTTCCGATCATTTCTTCTCCTGACAGAATGGTAACCAGGAAACTCAGAATAGTAGAGCATGCTGCCATGGGGCTCTGGGCCAAGGTAGTGCACTATATAGGGAATAGGGTCCATTTGAGACACAGGTGTAGCCTTCTGTAGGCACAGTCCTTCTCTGGCCACACCCTCCTCAATGTACCCTTCTGTAGGCACAGTCCTTCTCTGGCCACACCCTCCTCAATGTAGCCTTCTGTAGGCACAGTCCTTCTCTGGCCACACCCTCCTCAATGTAGCCTTCTGTAGGCACAGTCCTTCTCTGGCCACACCCTCCTCAATGTAGCCTTCTGTAGGCACAGTCCTTCTCTGGCTACACCCTCCTCAATGTAGCCTTCTGTAGGCACAGTCCTTCTCTGGCCACACCCTCCTCAATGTAGCCTTCTGTAGGCACAGTCCTTCTCTGGCCACACCCTCCTCAATGTAGCCTTCTGTAGGCACAGTCCTTCTCTGGCCACACCCTCCTCAATGTAGCCTTCTGTAGGCACAGTCCTTCTCTGGCCACACCCTCCTCAATGTAGCCTTCTGTAGGCACAGTCCTTCTCTGGCTACACCCTCCTCAATGTAGCCTTCTGTAGGCACAGTCCTTCTCTGGCTACACCCTCCTCAATGTAGCCTTCTGTAGGCACAGTCCTTCTCTGGCCACACCCTCCTCAATGTAGCCTTCTGTAGGCACAGTCCTTCTCTGGCCACACCCTCCTCAATGTAGCCTTCTGTAGGCACAGTCCTTCTCTGGCCACACCCTCCTCAATGTAGCCTTCTATAGGCACAGTCCTTCTCTGGCCACACCCTCCTCAATGTAGCCTTCTGTAGGCACAGTCCTTCTCTGGCTACACCCTCCTCAATGTAGCCTTCTGTAGGCACAGTCCTTCTCTGGCCACACCCTCCTCAATGTAGCCTTCTGTAGGCACAGTCCTTCTCTGGCCACACCCTCCTCAATGTAGCCTTCTGTAGGCACAGTCCTTCTCTGGCCACACCCTCCTCAATGTAGCCTTCTGTAGGCACAGTCCTTCTCTGGCCACACCCTCCTCAATGTAGCCTTCTGTAGGCACAGTCCTTCTCTGGCTACACCCTCCTCAATGTAGCCTTCTGTAGGCACAGTCCTTCTCTGGCTACACCCTCCTCAATGTAGCCTTCTGTAGGCACAGTCCTTCTCTGGCCACACCCTCCTCAATGTAGCCTTCTGTAGGCACAGTCCTTCTCTGGCCACACCCTCCTCAATGTAGCCTTCTGTAGGCACAGTCCTTCTCTGGCCACACCCTCCTCAATGTAGCCTTCTATAGGCACAGTCCTTCTCTGGCCACACCCTCCTCAATGTAGCCTTCTGTAGGCACAGTCCTTCTCTGGCTACACCCTCCTCAATGTAGCCTTCTGTAGGCACAGTCCTGCTCTGGCCACACCCTCCTCAATGTAGCCTTCTGTAGGCACAGTCCTTCTCTGGCTACACCCTCCTCAATGTAGCCTTCTGTAGGCACAGTCCTTCTCTGGCTACACCCTCCTCAATGTAGCCTTCTGTAGGCACAGTCCTTCTCTGGCCACACCCTCCTCAATGTAGCCTTCTGTAGGCACAGTCCTTCTCTGGCTACACCCTCCTCAATGTAGCCTTCTGTAGGCACAGTCCTTCTCTGGCCACACCCTCCTCAATGTAGCCTTCTGTAGGCACAGTCCTTCTCTGGCCACACCCTCCTCAATGTAGCCTTCTGTAGGCACAGTCCTTCTCTGGCCACACCCTCCTCAATGTAGCCTTCTGTAGGCACAGTCCTTCTCTGGCCACACCCTCCTCAATGTAGCCTTCTGTAGGCACAGTCCTTCTCTGGCTACACCCTCCTCAATGTAGCCTTCTGTAGGCACAGTCCTTCTCTGGCTACACCCTCCTCAATGTAGCCTTCTGTAGGCACAGTCCTTCTCTGGCCACACCCTCCTCAATGTAGCCTTCTGTAGGCACAGTCCTTCTCTGGCTACACCCTCCTCAATGTAGCCTTCTGTAGGCACAGTCCTTCTCTGGCTACACCCTCCTCAATGTAGCCTTCTGTAGGCACAGTCCTTCTCTGGCCACACCCTCCTCAATGTAGCCTTCTGTAGGCACAGTCCTTCTCTGGCCACACCCTCCTCAATGTAGCCTTCTGTAGGCACAGTCCTTCTCTGGCCACACCCTCCTCAATGTAGCCTTCTGTAGGCACAGTCCTTCTCTGGCCACACCCTCCTCAATGTAGCCTTCTATAGGCACAGTCCTTCTCTGGCCACACCCTCCTCAATGTAGCCTTCTGTAGGCACAGTCCTTCTCTGGCCACACCCTCCTCAATGTAGCCTTCTGTAGGCACAGTCCTTCTCTGGCCACACCCTCCTCAATGTAGCCTTCTGTAGGCACAGTCCTTCTCTGGCCACACCCTCCTCAATGTAGCCTTCTGTAGGCACAGTCCTTCTCTGGCCACACCCTCCTCAATGTAGCCTTCTGTAGGCACAGTCCTTCTCTGGCCACACCCTCCTCAATGTAGCCTTCTGTAGGCACAGTCCTTCTCTGGCCACACCCTCCACAATGTAGCCTTCTGTAGGCACAGTCCTTCTCTGGCCACACCCTCCTCGGTGGGTTTCTTAAAATCGGAAGTAGCCAGCATAATGAATAAAGTACCTAGGGGGGTGCGGGGGAAGGGCATCTGATGCACCCTAATTTGTTAAAGTCACTGCCAGGGTCACAGGGGTCAGAAGACATGGTAGCGGTGGTAGTCCCACCCCCCACCAAGTAGACAGCAGTGGAGGACTTGGAGCGAGGAGCCTTGGCAGCATCCTTGTTGTTGTTGCTGTTCACCTCGTCCACCTGCGTATCCGTGGAGACCACCCAGGTGGTGGGACGCCACCCCTTCAGGGAGTACGGTGTCTTGACGCGGCGCTTGATCTTCTCACCTGACCCTCCACAATCACCCAGTGATGAGCAATCACCTGGGAGGAGACAGACAGACAGACAGACAGACAGACAGACAGACAGACAGACAGACAGACAGACAGACATACAGACAGGTGTTACTAGGGATAGAGACGTGTAGTACACTGAGAATGTAATTTATGTTTAGTCTCTATGAGGCAGCAGAGTGGAGAATGACACGTCAGCAGAGTGCACTACTTTTGACTAAAGCTCAGCTCTATGGACCCTGGTCATAAGTAGAGACCTGTAATGAACAAAAATGTAAATTATTAATCGCATGTTTCATGAGCTGAAATAAAAGATCCCAGAAATGTTCCATATCACTCGTCTCAAATGTTGTGCACAAATTTGTTTACATCCCTCTTAGTGAGCATTTCTCCTTTGCCAAGATAATCTATCCACCTGACAGGTGTGGCATATCAAGAAGCTGATTAAACAGCAGGATAATCACACAGGTGCACCTTGTGCTGGGGACAATAGAAGGCCGCTCTAAAATGTGCAGCTTTGTCATACAACATAATGCCACAGATGTCTCAAATTGAGGGAGCGTGTAGTTGGAATGCTGACTGCCCAACGGAGCTGTTGCCAGAGGATTGAATGTTAATTTCTCTACCATAAGCCGCCACCAAAGTCGATTTCAAGAATTTGGCAGTACATCCAACTGCCCTCAAAACTGCAGACTTCGAGTTACCATGCCGGCCCAGGACCTTCACATCCGGCTTCTTCGACTGTAGGATTGTCTGAAGAGGGGAGTGCTGAGTATTAAAGCCCTTTTGTGGGTAAAAACTCATTCTGATAGGCTGGACCTGGGACCTGGCTCCCCAGCGGCTGGGCCTGGCTCCAAAGCGGCTGGACCTGGCTCCCCAGCGGCTGGGCCTGGCTCCAAAGTGGCTGGGCCTGGCTCCAAAGCGCCTGAACCTGGCTCCAAAGCGGCTGGGCCTGGCTCCAAAGCGGCTGGGCCTGGCTCCAAAGCGGCTGGACCTGGGACCTGGCTCCAAAGCGGCTGGACCTGGCTCCCCAGCGGCTGGGCCTGGCTCCAAAGCGGCTGGGCCTGGCTCCAAAGCGGCTGGACCTGGCTCCAAAGCGGCTGGGCCTGGCTCCAAAGCGGCTGGACCTGGCTCCCCAGTGGCTGGGCCTGGCTCCCCAGCGGCTGGGCCTGGCTCCCCAGCGGCTGGGCCTGGCTCCAAAGCGGCTGGGCCTGGCTCCAAAGCGGCTGGGCCTGGCTCCAAAGCGGCTGGGCCTGGCTCCAAAGCGGCTGGGCCTGGCTCCAAAGCGGCTGGGCCTGGCTCCAAAGCGGCTGGGCCTGGCTCCAAAGCGGCTGGGCCTGTCTCCAAAGCGGCTGGGCCTGGCTCCAAAGCGGCTGGGCCTGTCTCCAAAGCGGCTGGGCCTGTCTCCAAAGCGGCTGGACCTGGCTCCAAAGCGGCTGGGCCTGGCTCCAAAGCGGCTGGGCCTGGCTCCAAAGCGGCTGGGCCTGGCTCCAAAGCGGCTGGGCCTGTCTCCAAAGCGGCTGGGCCTGGCTCCAAAGCGGCTGGGCCTGGCTCCAAAGCGGCTGGGCCTGTCTCCAAAGCGGCTGGACCTGGCTCCAAAGCGGCTGGGCCTGTCTCCAAAGCGGCTGGGCCTGGCTCCAAAGCGGCTGGGCCTGTCTCCAAAGCGGCTGGACCTGGGACCTGGCTCCAAAGCGGCTGGGCCTGGCTCCAAAGCGGCTGGGCCTGGCTCCAAAGCGGCTGGGCCTGGCTCCTAACCTAGGAAGAAACCTAGAGAGGAACCAGGCTATGTGGGGTGGCCAGTCCTCTTCTGGCTGTGCCGGGTGGAGATTATAACAGAACATGGCCAAGATGTTCAAATGTTCATAGATGACCAGCAGGGCCAAATAATAATCACAGTGGTTATAGAGGGTGAAACAGGTCAGTGAGAGATGTGTGGTGTGTTCTCTTCTCACCTGAGGAGCTGTTGTGTGAAGAGAAAGAAGCAGAGAGCTCCAGGGAGCAGGGTCTCTCAGGTCGTCTGGGTTTGGGCTGTCGGAGCTGGGCAGCCTCCTGGTGTACAGGGGCCTCCTGCTGGGGCTCTGGGACTGTTGTTGCTGGTATAGAGGCAAAGACAGGGAGATGGACAGAGATAGGGGGAGTGACAGGGGCAGGGACAGGGGGAGTGGCAGTGACAGGGACAGGGGCAGGGACAGGGGGAGTGACAGAGACAGGGGCAGGGACAGGGGGAGTGACAGAGACAGGGGCAGGGACAGGGGGAGTGACAGAGACAGGGGCAGGGACAGGAGGAGTGACAGAGACAGGGGCAGGGACAAGGGGAGTGACAGAGACAGGGGCAGGGACAGGAGGAGTGACAGAGACAGGGGCAGGGGGAGTGACAGAGACAGGGGCAGGGACAGGAGGAGTGACAGAGGCAGGGACAGGAGGAGTGACAGAGGCAGGGACAGTGGGAGTGACAGAGACAGGGGCAGGGACAGGGGGAGTGACAGAGACAGGGGCAGGGGGAGTGACAGAGACAGGGGCAGGGACAGGGGGAGTGACAGAGACAGGGGCAGGGACAGGGGGAGTGACAGAGACAGGGGCAGGGGGAGTGACAGAGACAGGGGCAGGGGGAGTGACAGAGACAGGGGCAGGGGGAGTGACAGAGACAGGGGCAGGGACAGGGGGAGTGACAGAGGCAGGGACAGTGGGAGGGGCAGAGACAGGTTTAGGGGTGGGGGCAGAAGCAAAGGGCTCAAGCTGTGCCTCTACAGGTTTAGGGGTAGGGACAGAGACAGGTTTAGGGGTAGGGACAGAGGCAGGTTTAGGGGTAGGGACAGAGACAGGTTTAGGGGTAGGGACAGAGACAGGTTTAGGGGTAGGGACAGAGACAGGTTTAGGGGTAGGGACAGAGACAGGTTTAGGGGTAGGGACAGAGACAGGTTTAGGGGTAGGGACAGAGACAGGTTTAGGGGTAGGGTCAGAGACAGGTTTAGGGGTAGGGACAGAGACAGGTTTAGGGGTAGGGACAGAGACAGGTTTAGGGGTAGGGACAGAGACAGGTTTAGGGGTAGGGACAGAGACAGGTTTAGGGGTAGGGACAGAGACAGGTTTAGGGGTAGGGACAGAGACAGGTTTAGGGGTAGGGACAGAGACAGGTTTAGGGGTGGGGGTAGGGACAGAGACAGGTTTAGGGGTAGGGACAGAGACAGGTTTAGGGGTGGGGACAGAGACAGAGACAGGTTTAGGGGTAGGGACAGAGACAGGTTTAGGGGTAGGGACAGAGACAGAGACAGGTTTAGGGGTAGGGACAGAGACAGGTTTAGGGGTGGGGGTAGGGACAGAGACAGGTTTAGGGGTGGGGACAGAGACAGAGACAGGTTTAGGGGTAGGGACAGAGACAGGTTTAGGGGTAGGGACAGAGACAGGTTTAGGGGTAGGGACAGAGACAGGTTTAGGGGTAGGGACAGAGACAGGTTTAGGGGTGGGGGTAGGGACAGAGACAGGTTTAGGGGTAGGGACAGAGACAGGTTTAGGGGTAGGGACAGAGGCAGGTTCAGGGGTAGGGACAGAGACAGGTTTAGGGGTGGGGGTAGGGACAGAGACAGGTTTAGGGGTGGGGGTAGGGACAGAGGCAGGTTTAGGGGTAGGGACAGAGACAGGTTTAGGGGTGGGGGTAGGGACAGAGACAGGTTTAGGGGTAGGGACAGAGGCAGGTTTAGGGGTAGGGACAGAGACAGGTTTAGGGGTGGGGGTAGAGACAGAGACAGGTTTAGGGGTAGGGACAGAGACAGGTTTAGGGGTGGGGGTAGGGACAGAGACAGGTTTAGGGACAGAGACAGGTTTAGGGGTGGGGGTAGGGACAGAGACAGGTTTAGGTGTAGGGACAGAGACAGGTTTAGGGGTGGGGGTAGGGACAGAGACAGGTTTAGGTGTAGGGACAGAGACAGGTTTAGGGGTAGGGACAGAGACAGGTTTAGGGGTAGGGACAGAGACAGGTTTAGGGGTAGGGTCAGAGACAGGTTTAGGGGTAGGGACAGAGACAGGTTTAGGGGTAGGGACAGAGACAGGTTTAGGGGTAGGGAGAGAGACAGGTTCAGGGGTAGGGACAGGGACAGGTTTAGGGGTAGGGACAGAGACAGTGTTAGGGGTAGGGACAGGGACAGGTTCAGGGGTAGGGACAGAGACAGGTATAGGGTTAGGGGTAGGGACAGAGACAGGTTTAGGGGTAGGGACAGAGACAGGTTTAGGGGTGGGGACAGAGACAGAGACAGGTTTAGGGGTAGGGACAGAGACAGGTTTAGGGGTAGGGACAGAGACAGGGACAGGTTTAGGGGTAGGGACAGGGACAGGTGTAGGGGTGGGGGTAGGGACAGGGACAGGGTTAGGGGTAGGGACAGAGACAGAGACAGGTTTAGGGGTAGGGACAGAGACGGGTTTAGGGGTAGGGACAGAGACCGGTGTAGGGGTAGGGACAGAGACAGGTTTAGGGGTAGGGACAGAGACAGGTTTAGGGGTGGGGGTAGGGACAGAGACAGGTTTAGGGGTAGGGACAGAGACAGGTTTAGGGGTAGGGACAGAGGCAGGTTCAGGGGTAGGGACAGAGACAGGTTTAGGGGTGGGGGGGTAGGGACAGAGACAGGTTTAGGGGTGGGGGTAGGGACAGAGGCAGGTTTAGGGGTAGGGACAGAGACAGGTTTAGGGGTGGGGGTAGGGACAGAGACAGGTTTAGGGGTAGGGACAGAGGCAGGTTTAGGGGTAGGGACAGAGACAGGTTTAGGGGTGGGGGTAGGGACAGAGACAGGTTTAGGGGTAGGGACAGAGACAGGTTTAGGGGTGGGGGTAGGGACAGAGACAGGTTTAGGGACAGAGACAGGTTTAGGGGTGGGGGTAGGGACAGAGACAGGTTTAGGTGTAGGGACAGAGACAGGTTTAGGGGTGGGGGTAGGGACAGAGACAGGTTTAGGTGTAGGGACAGAGACAGGTTTAGGGGTAGGGACAGAGACAGGTTTAGGGGTAGGGACAGAGACAGGTTTAGGGGTAGGGACAGAGACAGGTTTAGGGGTAGGGACAGAGACAGGTTTAGGGGTAGGGACAGAGACAGGTTTAGGGGTGGGGGTAGGGACAGAGACAGCTTTAGGGGTAGGGACAGAGACAGGTTTAGGGGTGGGGGTAGGGACAGAGACAGGTTTAGGGACAGAGACAGGTTTAGGGGTGGGGGTAGGGACAGAGACAGGTTTAGGTGTAGGGACAGAGACAGGTTTAGGGGTTGGTGTAGGGACAGAGACAGGTTTAGGTGTAGGGACAGAGACAGGTTTAGGGGTAGGGACAGAGACAGGTTTAGGGGTAGGGACAGAGACAGGTTTAGGGGTAGGGACAGAGACAGGTTTAGGGGTAGGGACAGAGACAGGTTTAGGGGTGGGGGTAGGGACAGAGACAGCTTTAGGGGTAGGGACAGAGACAGGTTTAGGGGTAGGGACAGAGACAGGTTTAGGGGTAGGGACAGAGACAGGTTTAGGGGTGGGGGTAGGGACAGAGACAGCTTTAGGGGTAGGGACTGAAGCAAAGGGCTCAAGCTGTGCCTCTACAGGAGGACACGTGATCCCTCTGCTGGCCAGGTCCACCAGACTGTTGTTGTTGTTGTTGTTGTTGGTGTTGGTGCGTCCCGCCAGGTGATTGGTTGGTCTCTGGTCACATGGGGCGGGCTGCTCTCTCCTTAGCAGTGGTTCATGTTCATCAGGACTGGAGTTGATGTTGAGTCGACTGTCCTCTCCGCTGAGTTGGGTCTGTAACAGCGGGGCTACTCCGCCCACCTCACTCTGGAAGCCCGCCAGATTGGTCATCCCGTACGGAGCCCCGCCTCCAGATGAAGAGGCCACACCTCCGTTCAGATAGCCATTGACGACCAACACGCCCACCCCGCTCCACACCCCATCCACCCCAACCCCGGTTGTTCCATTGTTGGTGAAGGTAACCAGGTGTGACTCTGCTGCCGGGGCGACCGTGTTCATCTTGGCCACGCCCGTTTCTACCTGCTTCAGCCTGGAGGAACCAGAGCCCTGCTTCAGCCTGGAGGAACCAGGGCCCTGCTTCAGCCTGGAGGAACCAGAGCCCTGCTTCAGCCTGGAGGAACCAGGGCCCTGCTTGGCCTTGGTGCTGAGTGGTAGGCTGCTAGGCCGCTTGGGGAGGTTCTGCTGTTTGGGCAGGGGAAACATAGTAGCTGGAGGGTCCCCCATCCCACTGGCCCCGGTCCCAGACCCTCCCTGGGCCCCAGGCCCGGCCCCAGACCCTCCCTGGGCCCCAGGCCCGACCCCAGACACTCCCTGGGCCCCAGGCCCGGTCCCAGACCCTCCCTGGGCCCCAGGCCCGGTCCCAGACCCTCCCTGGGCCCCAGGCCCGACCCCAGACCCTCCCTGGGCCCCAGGCCCGACCCCAGACACTCCCTGGGCCCCAGGCCCGGTCCCAGACCCTCCCTGGGCCCCAGGCCCGGTCCCAGACCCTCCCTGGGCCCCAGGCCCGACCCCAGACCCTCCCTGGGCCCCAGGCCCGACCCCAGACCCTCCCTGGGCCCCAGGCCCGACCCCAGACACTCCCTGGGCCCCAGGCCCGACCCCAGACCCTCCCTGGGCCCCAGGCCCGACCCCAGACCCTCCCTGGGCCCCAGGCCCGACCCCAGTCACCTCCGCAGCCAGCTTGATGAGAGGGTAGAGCAGGGAGGAAGACCCAGAGCTGAGTGGGTCTGGAGCAGAGAACTGTTTCTGGCTGTGCTCCATAAGGTTCTCATCAGAAGACTCTTTCAGGTTCTTGTCAACCTCTTTAGGGTCCAGTTTGGTGCTCTCCAAGTCCTCCTGGGTCAGCTGCAGACACACCGGCACCAACACAGCACCACCTAGTTGTAACAACATAACAAATAAATCATGTATTAATTACAAATACAAGATAAATAAATACTTTAGTAGCCCTACAAGTACCAGTATATACCTGTATGGGTTGAACAGTACCTGTATATACCTGTATATGGGTTGAACAGTACCAGTATATACCTGTATGGGTTGAACAGTACCAGTATATACCTGTATGGGTTGAACAGTACCAGTATATACCTGTATATGGGTTGAACAGTACCTGTATATACCTGTATATGGGTTGAACAGTACCGGTATATGGGTTGAACAGTACCTGTATATGGGTTGAACAGTACCAGTATATACCTGTATATGGGTTGAACAGTACCGGTATATGGGTTGAACAGTACCAGTATATACCTGTATATGGGTTGAACAGTACCGGTATATACCGGTATATGGGTTGAACAGTACCAGTATATACCTGTATATGGGTTGAACAGTACCTGTATATACCTGTATATGGGTTGAACAGTACCAGTATATACCTGTATATGGGTTGAACAGTACCAGTATATACCTGTATATGGGTTGAACAGTACCGGTATATACCTGTATATGGGTTGAACAGTACCAGTATATGGGTTGAACAGTACCTGTATATGGGTTGAACAGTACCTGTATATGGGTTGAACAGTACCAGTATATACCTGTATATGGGTTGAACAGTACCTGTATATGGGTTGAACAGTACCAGTATATACCTGTATATGGGTTGAACAGTACCAGTATATACCTGTATATGGGTTGAACAGTACCTGTATATACCTGTATATGGGTTGAACAGTACCTGTATATACCTGTATATGGGTTGAACAGTACCGGTATATGGGTTGAACAGTACCAGTATATACCTGTATATGGGTTGAACAGTACCGGTATATGGGTTGAACAGTACCAGTATATACCTGTATATGGGTTGAACAGTACCTGTATATGGGTTGAACAGTACCAGTATATACCTGTATATGGGTTGAACAGTACCTGTATATGGGTTGAACAGTACCAGTATATACCTGTATATGGGTTGAACAGTACCAGTATATACCGGTATATGGGTTGAACAGTACCTGTATATACCTGTATATGGGTTGAACAGTACCAGTATATACCTGTATATGGGTTGAACAGTACCTGTATATGGGTTGAACAGTACCAGTATATACCTGTATATGGGTTGAACAGTACCAGTATATACCTGTATATGGGTTGAACAGTACCAGTATATACCTGTATATGGGTTGAACAGTACCAGTATATACCTGTATATGGGTTGAACAGTACCTGTATATGGGTTGAACAGTACCAGTATATACCGGTATATGGGTTGAACAGTACCAGTATATACCTGTATATGGGTTGAACAGTACCAGTATATGGGTTGAACAGTACCAGTATATACCTGTATATGGGTTGAACAGTACCGGTATATGGGTTGAACAGTACCAGTATATACCTGTATATGGGTTGAACAGTACCAGTATATACCTGTATATGGGTTGAACAGTACCTGTATATGGGTTGAACAGTACCAGTATATACCTGTATATGGGTTGAACAGTACCAGTATATACCTGTATATGGGTTGAACAGTACCAGTATATACCTGTATATGGGTTGAACAGTACCGGTATATGGGTTGAACAGTACCTGTTCTGAGGGGAGTGAGGGGAGTGAGGAGACTGAGGAGACTGAGGAGACTGAGAGGACTGAGGGGAGTGAGGGGAGTGAGGGGACTGAGGGGACTGAGGAGACTGAGAGGACTGAGGGGAGTGAGGAGACTGAGAGGACTGAGGGGAGTGAGGGGAGTGAGGGGACTGAGGGGACTGAGGAGACTGAGGGGAGTGAGGAGACTAAGGGGAGTGAGGGGAGTGAGGGGACTGAGGGGACTGAGGAGACTGAGCGGAGTGAGGGGAGTGAGGAGACTGAGAGGAGTGAGGAGACTGAGAGGATGAGGGGACTGAGGGGACTGAGAGGACTGAGGGGACTGAGGAGACTAAGGAGACTGAGGGGACTGAGGGGACTGAGGAGACTGAGAGGACTGAGGGGACTGAGGGGACTGAGGAGACTGAGGGGAGTGAGGGGAGTGAGGAGACAGAGGAGTGAGGAGACTGAGGTGACTGAGAGGACTGAGGGGACTGAGGAGACTGAGGAGACTAAGGGGAGTGAGGGGAGTGAGGGGACTGAGGGGACTGAGGAGACTGAGCGGAGTGAGGGGAGTGAGGAGACTGAGAGGAGTGAGGAGACTGAGAGGATGAGGGGACTGAGGGGACTGAGAGGAGTGAGGAGACTGAGGGGACTGAGAGGACTGAGGGGACTGAGGAGACTAAGGAGACTGAGGGGACTGAGGGGACTGAGGAGACTGAGAGGACTGAGGGGAGTGAGGGGAGTGAGGGGACTGAGGAGACTGAGAGGAGTGAGGAGACTGAGGGGACTGAGGGGACTGAGGAGACTGAGAGGACTGAGGGGAGTGAGGGGAGTGAGGGGACTGAGGAGAGTGAGGGGAGTGAGGGGAGTGAGGAGACTGAGGGGACTGAGGGGACTGAGGAGACTGAGAGGACTGAGGGGACTGAGGGGAGTGAGGGGACTGAGGGGACTGCGGGGAGTGAGGGTACTGAGGGGAGTGAGGGGAGTGAGGGGAGTGAGGGGAATGAGACGACTGAGGGGAGTGAGAGGACTGAGACGACTGAGGGGAGTGAGAGGACTGAGACGACTGAGGGGAGTGAGGAGACTGAGGGGACTGACGGGACTGAGGAGACTGAGAGGACTGAGGGGACTGAGGGGACTGCGGGGAGTGAGGGTACTGAGGGGAGTGAGGGGAGTGAGGGGAATGAGATGACTGAGGGGAGTGAGAGGACTGAGACGACTGAGGGGAGTGAGGAGACTGAGGAAGTAAATAAAGAGGACTCCATAAGCACTTCATGGGCTTCATCTTTAACGAGAGTCTCTCTCTCTCTCTCCCTCTCTCGCACGGAGACATTGTCATGCTGAAACAGGAAAGGTCGTTCCCCAAACTGTTGGAAGCACAGAATCATCTAGAATGTGGAACTAAGGGGGAACTAAGGGGACAAAACCATGAAAAACAGCCCCAGACCATTATTCCTCCTCCACCAAACTTTACAGTTGGCACTATGCATTGGGGCAGGTAGTGTTCTCCTGGCATCCGCCAAACCCAGATTCATCCGTTGGACTGCCAGATGGTGAAGCTTGATTCATCACAGAACGCGTTTACACTGCTCCAGAGTCCAATGGCGCCGAGCTTTCCACCACTCCAGCCGATGCTTGGCATTGAGCATGGTGATCTTAGGCTTGTTATGCGGCTGCTCGGCCATGGAAACCCATTTCATGAAGCTCCCAACGAACAGTTCTTGTGCTGATGTTGCTTCCAGACGCAGTTTGGAACTTGGTAGTGAGTGATGCAACCGATGCTACGCGCTTCAGCACTCGGCGGTCCCGTTCTGTGAGCTTGTGTGGCCTACCACTTACCAGCTGAGCCGTTGTTGCTCCCAGACATTTCCACTTCACAAAAACAGCACGTACAGTTGACCCGTTAAGCTCGAGCAGGGTAGGAATTTGACAAACTGACTTGTTGGAAAGGTTTCATCCTATGACTGTGCCATGTTGAAAGTCACTGAGCTCTTCAGTAAGGCCATTCTACTGTCAATGTTTGTCTATGGAGATTGCATGGCTGTGTGCTGGATTTTATAAACCTGTCAGCAACGGGTGTGGCTGAAATAGCCGAATCCACAAATTTTGTTTATAACATATTTCGAAAGATGAGACGTATTGGATTATAATAAATACCGCTTTGATGTCATACAAGCAAGCCAAACACCCGCGAGTCCAAACACACCACTTCACATTTCCATATGATAACACTTATGTCATTATGCTTATAGTCAACGTATATGATCACCATGCTAGATGTACAGTTACCAGATGACATGGAGTTCATTCCCTGACTAGAGGAATATCACCTGTCAGACAGAGACTAGTTAGAGGAGAGGAATATCACCTGTCAGGCAGAGACTAGTTAGAGGAGAGGAATACCACCTGTCAGACAGAGACTAGTTAGAGGAATATCACCTGTCAGACAGAGACTAGTTAGAGGAGAGGAATACCACCTGTCAGACAGAGACTAGTTAGAGGAATATCACCTGTCAGACAGAGACTAGTTAGAGGAGAGGAATATCACCTGTCAGACAGAGACTAGTTAGAGGAGAGGAATACCACCTGTCAGACAGAGACTAGTTAGAGGAATATCACCTGTCAGACAGAGACTAGTTAGAGGAGAGGAATACCACCTGTCAGACAGAGACTAGTTAGAGGAGAGGAATATCACCTGTCAGACAGAGACTAGTTAGAGGAGAGGAATACCACCTGTTAGACAGAGACTAGTTAGAGGAATATCACCTGTCAGACAGAGACTAGTTAGAGGAATACCACCTGTCAGACAGAGACTAGTTAGAGGAATATCACCTGTCAGACAGAGACTAGTTAGAGGAGAGGAATACCACCTGTCAGACAGAGACTAGTTAGAGGAGAGGAATATCACCTGTCAGACAGAGACTAGTTAGAGGTATATCACCTGTCAGACAGAGACTAGTTAGAGGTATATCACCTGTCAGACAGAGACTAGTTAGAGGTATACCACCTGTCAGACAGAGACTAGTTAGAGGAATATCACCTGTCAGACAGAGACTAGTTAGAGGTAGGACAGAGACTAGTTAATATATCACCTGTCAGACAGAGACTAGTTAGAGGTCAGACAGAGACTAGTTAGATCACCTGTCAGACAGAGACTAGTTAGAGGAATATCACCTGTCAGACAGAGACTAGTTAGAGGAATATCACCTGTCAGACAGAGACTAGTTAGAGGAATATCACCTGTCAGACAGAGACTAGATAGAGGAATATCACCTGTCAGACAGAGACTAGTTAGAGGAATATCACCTGTCAGACAGAGACTAGATAGAGGAATATCACCTGTCAGACAGAGACTAGTTAGAGGAATACCACCTGTCAGACAGAGACTAGATAGAGGAATATCACCTGTCAGACAGAGACTAGTTAGAGGAATACCACCTGTCAGACAGAGACTAGTTAGAGGAATATCACCTGTCAGACAGAGACTAGATAGAGGAATATCACCTGTCAGACAGAGACTAGTTAGAGGAATATCACCTGTCAGACAGAGACTAGATAGAGGAATATCACCTGTCAGACAGAGACTAGTTAGAGGAATATCACCTGTCAGACAGAGACTAGATAGAGGAATATCACCTGTCAGACAGAGACTAGTTAGAGGAATATCACCTGTCAGACAGAGACTAGTTAGAGGAATATCACCTGTCAGACAGAGACTAGATAGAGGAATATCACCTGTCAGACAGAGACTAGATAGAGGAATATCACCTGTCAGACAGAGACTAGTTAGAGGAATATCACCTGTCAGACAGAGACTAGTTAGAGGAATATCACCTGTCAGACAGAGACTAGTTAGAGGAATATCACCTGTCAGACAGAGACTAGTTAGAGGAGAGGAATATCACCTGTCAGACAGAGACTAGTTAGAGGAATATCACCTGTCAGACAGAGACTAGTTAGAGGAGAGGAATACCACCTGTCAGACAGAGACTAGTTAGAGGAATATCACCTGTCAGACAGAGACTAGTTAGAGGAATACCACCTGTCAGACAGAGACTAGTTAGAGGAATATCACCTGTCAGACAGAGACTAGTTAGAGGAGAGGAATATCACCTGTCAGACAGAGACTAGTTAGAGGAATACCACCTGTTAGACAGAGACTAGTTAGAGGAATATCACCTGTCAGACAGAGACTAGTTAGAGGAATATCACCTGTCAGACAGAGACTAGTTAGAGGAATATCACCTGTCAGACAGAGACTAGTTAGAGGAATATCACCTGTCAGACAGAGACTAGTTAGAGGAATATCACCTGTCAGACAGAGACTAGTTAGAGGAATATCACCTGTCAGACAGAGACTAGTTAGAGGAATATCACCTGTCAGACAGAGACTAGTTAGAGGAATACCACCTGTCAGACAGAGACTAGTTAGAGGAATATCACCTGTCAGACAGAGACTAGTTAGAGGAATATCACCTGTCAGACAGAGACTAGTTAGAGGAGAGGAATATCACCTGTCAGACAGAGACTAGTTAGAGGAATACCACCTGTCAGACAGAGACTAGTTAGAGAAATATCACCTTTTTGAACTGTGTTATCATCTCTGTATCATATAGAACTGCTAGCATCATGTGAACTGTGTTATCATCTCTGTATCATATAGAACTGTGTTATCATCTCTGTATCATATAGAACTGCTAGCATCATGTGAACTGTGTTGTCATCTCTGTATCATATAGAACTGCTAGCATCATGTGAACTATGTTATCATCTCTGTATCATATAGAAGTGCTAGCATCATGTGAACTGTGTTATCATCTCTGTATCATATAGAACTGCTAGCATCATGTGAACTGTGTTATCATCTCTGTAACACATAGAACTGCTAGCATCATGTGAACTGTGTTATCATCTCTGTATCATATAGAACTGCTAGCATCATGTGAACTGTGTTATCATCTCTGTATCATATAGAACTGCTAGCATCATGTGAACTGTGTTATCATCTCTGTATCATATAGAACTGCTAGCATCATGTGAACTGTGTTATCATCTCTGTATCATATAGAAGTGCTAGCATCATGTGAACTGTGTTATCATCTCTGTATCATATAGAAGTGCTAGCATCATGTGAACTGTGTTATCATCTCTGTATCATATAGAACTGCTAGCATCATGTGAACTGTGTTATCATCTATGTATCATATAGAACTGCTAGCATCATGTGAACTGTGTTATCATCTCTGTAACATATAGAACTGCTAGCATCATGTGAACTGTGTTATCATCTCTGTATCATATAGAACTGCTAGCATCATGTGAACTGTGTTATCATCTCTGTATCATATAGAAGTGCTAGCATCATGTGAACTGTGTTATCATCTCTGTAACACATAGAACTGCGAGCATCATGTGAACTGTGTTATCATCTCTGTAACATATAGAACTGCTAGCATCATGTGAACTGTGGTCCTTCTGTAGCTCAGTTGGTAGAGCATGGCGCTTGTAACGCCAGGGTAGTGGGTTCGATTCCCGGGACCACCCATACGTAGAATGTATGCACACATGACTGTAAGTCGCTTTGGATAAAAGCGTCAGCTAAATGGCATATATTATTATATATTAGAACTGCTAGCATCATGTGAACTGTGTTATCATCTCTGTATCATATAGAACTGCTAGCATCATGTGAACTGTGTTATCATCTCTGTATCATATAGAACTGCTAGCATCATGTGAACTGTGTTATCATCTCTGTATCATATAGAACTGCGAGCATCATGTGAACTGTGTTATCATCTCTGTATCATATAGAAGTGCTAGCATCATGTGAACTGTGTTATCATCTCTGTATCATATAGAAGTGCTAGCATCATGTGAACTGTGTTATCATCTCTGTAACATATAGAACTGCTAGCATCATGTGAACTGTGTTATCATCTCTGTATCATATAGAACTGCTAGCATCATGTGAACTGTGTTATCATCTCTGTAACATATAGAACTGCTAGCATCATGTGAACTGTGTTATCATCTCTGTATCATATAGAACTGCTAGCATCATGTGAACTGTGTTATCATCTCTGTATCATATAGAACTGCTAGCATCATGTGAACTGTGTTATCATCTCTGTATCATATCAGAACTGTGTTATCATCTCTGTAACACATAGAAGTGCTAGCATCATGTGAACTGTGTTATCATCTCTGTAACATATAGAACTGCTAGCATCATGTGAGCTGTGTTATCATCTCTGTAACACATAGAACTGCTAGCATCATGTGAACTGTGTTATCATCTCTGTATCATATAGAACTGCTAGCATCATGTGAACTGTGTTATCATCTCTGTATCATATAGAACTGCTAGCATCATGTGAACTGTGTTATCATCTCTGTAACACATAGAACTGCTAGCATCATGTGAACTGTGTTATCATCTCTGTATCATATAGAACTGCTAGCATCATGTGAACTGTGTTATCATCTCTGTATCATATAGAACTGCTAGCATCATGTGAACTGTGTTATCATCTCTGTAACACATAGAACTGCTAGCATCATGTGAACTGTGTTATCATCTCTGTATCATATAGAACTGCTAGCATCATGTGAACTGTGTTATCATCTCTGTATCATATAGAAGTGCTAGCATCATGTGAACTGTGTTATCATCTCTGTATCATATAGAACTGCTAGCATCATGTGAACTGTGTTATCATCTCTGTAACACATAGAACTGCTAGCATCATGTGAACTATGTTATCATCTCTGTATCATATAGAAGTGCTAGCATCATTTGAACTGTGTTATCATCTCTGTATCATATAGAACTGCTAGCATCATGTGAACTGTGTTATCATCTCTGTAACACATAGAACTGCTAGCATCATGTGAACTGTGTTATCATCTCTGTATCATATAGAACTGCTAGCATCATGTGAACTGTGTTATCATCTCTGTATCATATAGAACTGCTAGCATCATGTGAACTGTGTTATCATCTCTGTAACATATAGAACTGCTAGCATCATGTGAACTGTGTTATCATCTCTGTATCATATAGAACTGCTAGCATCATGTGAACTGTGTTATCATCTCTGTATCATATAGAACTGCTAGCATCATGTGAACTGTGTTATCATCTCTGTAACATATAGAACTGCTAGCATCATGTGAACTGTGTTATCATCTCTGTATCATATAGAACTGCTAGCATCATGTGAACTGTGTTATCATCTCTGTATCATATAGAACTGCTAGCATCATGTGAACTGTGTTATCATCTCTGTAACACATAGAACTGCTAGCATCATGTGAACTGTGTTATCATCTCTGTATCATATAGAACTGCTAGCATCATGTGAACTGTGTTATCATCTCTGTATCATATAGAAGTGCTAGCATCATGTGAACTGTGTTATCATCTCTGTATCATATAGAACTGCTAGCATCATGTGAACTGTGTTATCATCTCTGTAATATAGAACAGCATAGAACTGCTAGCATCATGTGAACTATGTTATCATCTCTGTATCATATAGAAGTGCTAGCATCATGTGAACTGTGTTATCATCTCTGTATCATATAGAACTGCTAGCATCATGTGAACTGTGTTATCATCTCTGTAACACATAGAAGTGCTAGCATCATGTGAACTGTGTTATCATCTCTGTATCATATAGAACTGCTAGCATCATGTGAACTGTGTTATCATCTCTGTATCATATAGAAGTGCTAGCATCATGTGAACTGTGTTATCATCTCTGTAACACATAGAACTGCTAGCATCATGTGAACTGTGTTATCATCTCTGTATCATATAGAAGTGCTAGCATCATGTGAACTGTGTTATCATCTCTGTGTCATATAGAACTGCTAGCATCATGTGAACTGTGTTATCATCTATGTATCATATAGAACTGCTAGCATCATGTGAACTGTGTTATCATCTCTGTAACATATGGAACTGCTAGCATCATGTGAACTGTGTTATCATCTCTGTATCATATAGAACTGCTAGCATCATGTGAACTGTGTTATCATCTCTGTATCATATAGAAGTGCTAGCATCATGTGAACTGTGTTATCATCTCTGTAACACATAGAACTGCGAGCATCATGTGAACTGTGTTATCATCTCTGTAACATATAGAACTGCTAGCATCATGTGAACTGTGGTCCTTCTGTAGCTCAGTTGGTAGAGCATGGCGCTTGTAACGCCAGGGTAGTGGGTTCGATTCCCGGGACCACCCATACGTAGAATGTATGCACACATGACTGTAAGTCGCTTTGGATAAAAGCGTCAGCTAAATGGCATATATTATTATATATTAGAACTGCTAGCATCATGTGAACTGTGTTATCATCTCTGTATCATATAGAACTGCTAGCATCATGTGAACTATGTTATCATCTCTGTATCATATAGAAGTGCTAGCATCATGTGAACTGTGTTATCATCTCTGTATCATATAGAACTGCTAGCATCATGTGAACTGTGTTATCATCTCTGTAACATATAGAACTGCTAGCATCATGTGAACTGTGTTATCATCTCTGTATCATATAGAACTGCGAGCATCATGTGAACTGTGTTATCATCTCTGTATCATATAGAAGTGCTAGCATCATGTGAACTGTGTTATCATCTCTGTATCATATAGAAGTGCTAGCATCATGTGAACTGTGTTATCATCTCTGTAACATATAGAACTGCTAGCATCATGTGAACTGTGTTATCATCTCTGTATCATATAGAACTGCTAGCATCATGTGAACTGTGTTATCATCTCTGTAACATATAGAACTGCTAGCATCATGTGAACTGTGTTATCATCTCTGTATCATATAGAACTGCTAGCATCATGTGAACTGTGTTATCATCTCTGTATCATATAGAACTGCTAGCATCATGTGAACTGTGTTATCATCTCTGTATCATATAGAAGTGCTAGCATCATGTGAGCTGTGTTATCATCTCTGTATCATATAGAAGTGCTAGCATCATGTGAACTGTGTTATCATCTCTGTATCATATAGAACTGCGAGCATCATATGAACTGTGTTATCATCTCTGTATCATATAGAAGTGCTAGCATCATGTGAACTGTGTTATCATCTCTGTATCATATAGAAGTGCTAGCATCATGTGAACTGTGTTATCATCTCTGTAACATATAGAACTGCTAGCATCATGTGAACTGTGTTATCATCTCTGTATCATATAGAACTGCTAGCATCATGTGAACTGTGTTATCATCTCTGTATCATATAGAACTGCTAGCATCATGTGAACTGTGTTATCATCTCTGTATCATATAGAACTGCTAGCATCATGTGAACTGTGTTATCATCTCTGTATCATATAGAAGTGCTAGCATCATGTGAACTGTGTTATCATCTCTGTATCATATAGAACTGCTAGCATCATGTGAACTGTGTTATCATCTCTGTAACACATAGAACTGCTAGCATCATGTGAACTGTGTTATCATCTCTGTATCATATAGAACTGTGTTATCATCTCTGTAACACATAGAAGTGCTAGCATCATGTGAACTGTGTTATCATCTCTGTAACATATAGAACTGCTAGCATCATGTGAGCTGTGTTATCATCTCTGTAACACATAGAACTGCTAGCATCATGTGAACTGTGTTATCATCTCTGTATCATATAGAACTGCTAGCATCATGTGAACTGTGTTATCATCTATGTATCATATAGAACTGCTAGCATCATGTGAACTGTGTTATCATCTCTGTAACACATAGAACTGCTAGCATCATGTGAACTGTGTTATCATCTCTGTATCATATAGAACTGCTAGCATCATGTGAACTGTGTTATCATCTCTGTATCATATAGAACTGCTAGCATCATGTGAACTGTGTTATCATCTCTGTAACACATAGAACTGCTAGCATCATGTGAACTGTGTTATCATCTCTGTATCATATAGAACTGCGAGCATCATGTGAACTGTGTTATCATCTCTGTATCATATAGAAGTGCTAGCATCATGTGAACTGTGTTATCATCTCTGTATCATATAGAACTGCTAGCATCATGTGAACTGTGTTATCATCTCTGTAACACATAGAACTGCTAGCATCATGTGAACTATGTTATCATCTCTGTATCATATAGAAGTGCTAGCATCATTTGAACTGTGTTATCATCTCTGTATCATATAGAACTGCTAGCATCATGTGAACTGTGTTATCATCTCTGTAACACATAGAACTGCTAGCATCATGTGAACTGTGTTATCATCTCTGTATCATATAGAACTGCTAGCATCATGTGAACTGTGTTATCATCTCTGTATCATATAGAACTGCTAGCATCATGTGAACTGTGTTATCATCTCTGTAACACATAGAACTGCTAGCATCATGTGAACTGTGTTATCATCTCTGTATCATATAGAACTGCTAGCATCATGTGAACTGTGTTATCATCTCTGTATCATATAGAACTGCTAGCATCATGTGAACTGTGTTATCATCTCTGTATCATATAGAACTGCTAGCATCATGTGAACTGTGTTATCATCTCTGTAACATATAGAACTGCTAGCATCATGTGAACTATGTTATCATCTCTGTATCATATAGAAGTGCTAGCATCATTTGAACTGTGTTATCATCTCTGTATCATATAGAACTGCTAGCATCATGTGAACTGTGTTATCATCTCTGTAACACATAGAACTGCTAGCATCATGTGAACTGTGTTATCATCTCTGTATCATATAGAACTGCTAGCATCATGTGAACTGTGTTATCATCTCTGTATCATATAGAACTGCTAGCATCATGTGAACTGTGTTATCATCTCTGTATCATATAGAACTGCTAGCATCATGTGAACTGTGTTATCATCTCTGTATCATATAGAACTGCTAGCATCATGTGAACTGTGTTATCATCTCTGTATCATATAGAACTGCTAGCATCATGTGAACTGTGTTATCATCTCTGTAACACACCCATACGTAGAATGTATGCACACATGACTGTAAGTCGCTTTGGATAAAAGCGTCAGCTAAATGGCATATATTATTATTATTATATTAGAACTGCTAGCATCATGTGAACTGTGTTATCATCTCTGTAACATATAGAACTGCTAGCATCATGTGAACTGTGTTATCATCTCTGTAACACATAGAACTGCTAGCATCATGTGAACTGTGTTATCATCTCTGTATCATATAGAACTGCTAGCATCATGTGAACTGTGTTATCATCTCTGTATCATATAGAACTGCTAGCATCATGTGAACTGTGTTATCATCTCTGTAACACATAGAACTGCTAGCATCATGTGAACTGTGTTATCATCTCTGTATCATATAGAACTGCTAGCATCATGTGAACTGTGTTATCATCTCTGTATCATATAGAACTGCTAGCATCATGTGAACTGTGTTATCATCTATGTATCATATAGAACTGCTAGCATCATGTGAACTGTGTTATCATCTCTGTAACACATAGAACTGCTAGCATCATGTGAACTATGTTATCATCTCTGTATCATATAGAAGTGCTAGCATCATGTGAACTGTGTTATCATCTCTGTATCATATAGAACTGCTAGCATCATGTGAACTGTGTTATCATCTCTGTAACACATAGAAGTGCTAGCATCATGTGAACTGTGTTATCATCTCTGTATCATATAGAACTGCTAGCATCATGTGAACTGTGTTATCATCTCTGTATCATATAGAAGTGCTAGCATCATGTGAACTGTGTTATCATCTCTGTATCATATAGAACTGCGAGCATCATGTGAACTGTGTTATCATCTCTGTATCATATAGAAGTGCTAGCATCATGTGAACTGTGTTATCATCTCTGTATCATATAGAACTGCTAGCATCATGTGAACTGTGTTATCATCTCTGTAACACATAGAACTGCTAGCATCATGTGAACTATGTTATCATCTCTGTATCATATAGAAGTGCTAGCATCATGTGAACTGTGTTATCATCTCTGTATCATATAGAACTGCTAGCATCATGTGAACTGTGTTATCATCTCTGTAACACATAGAACTGCTAGCATCATGTGAACTGTGTTATCATCTCTGTATCATATAGAACTGCTAGCATCATGTGAACTGTGTTATCATCTCTGTATCATATAGAACTGCTAGCATCATGTGAACTGTGTTATCATCTCTGTAACATATAGAACTGCTAGCATCATGTGAACTGTGTTATCATCTCTGTATCATATAGAACTGCTAGCATCATGTGAACTGTGTTATCATCTCTGTATCATATAGAACTGCTAGCATCATGTGAACTGTGTTATCATCTCTGTAACACATAGAACTGCTAGCATCATGTGAACTGTGTTATCATCTCTGTATCATATAGAACTGCTAGCATCATGTGAACTGTGTTATCATCTCTGTATCATATAGAACTGCTAGCATCATGTGAACTGTGTTATCATCTCTGTAACACATAGAACTGCTAGCATCATGTGAACTGTGTTATCATCTCTGTATCATATAGAACTGCGAGCATCATGTGAACTGTGTTATCATCTCTGTATCATATAGAACTGCTAGCATCATGTGAACTGTGTTATCATCTCTGTATCATATAGAACTGCTAGCATCATGTGAACTGTGTTATCATCTCTGTAACACATAGAACTGCTAGCATCATGTGAACTATGTTATCATCTCTGTATCATATAGAAGTGCTAGCATCATGTGAACTGTGTTATCATCTCTGTATCATATAGAACTGCTAGCATCATGTGAACTGTGTTATCATCTCTGTAACATATAGAAGTGCTAGCATCATGTGAACTGTGTTATCATCTCTGTATCATATAGAACTGCTAGCATCATGTGAACTGTGTTATCATCTCTGTAACACATAGAAGTGCTAGCATCATGTGAACTGTGTTATCATCTCTGTATCATATAGAACTGCTAGCATCATGTGAACTGTGTTATCATCTCTGTATCATATAGAAGTGCTAGCATCATGTGAACTGTGTTATCATCTCTGTAACACATAGAACTGCTAGCATCATGTGAACTGTGTTATCATCTCTGTATCATATAGAAGTGCTAGCATCATGTGAACTGTGTTATCATCTCTGTAACACATAGAACTGCTAGCATCATGTGAACTGTGTTATCATCTCTGTATCATATAGAACTGTGTTATCATCTCTGTATCATATAGAACTGTGTTATCATCTCTGTAACACATAGAACTGCTAGCATCATGTGAACTGTGTTATCATCTCTGTATCATATAGAAGTGCGAGCATCATGTGAGCTGTGTTATCATCTCTGTAACACATAGAACTGCTAGCATCATGTGAACTGTGTTATCATCTCTGTATCATATAGAACTGCTAGCATCATGTGAACTGTGTTATCATCTCTGTAACACATAGAACTGCTAGCATCATGTGAACTGTGTTATCATCTCTGTATCATATAGAAGTGCTAGCATCATGTGAACTGTGTTATCATCTCTGTATCATATAGAACTGCTAGCATCATGTGAACTGTGTTATCATCTCTGTATCATATAGAACTGCTACCATCATGTGAACTGTGTTATCATCTCTGTATCATATAGAACTGCTAGCATCATGTGAACTGTGTTATCATCTCTGTAACACATAGAACTGCTAGCATCATGTGAACTGTGTTATCATCTCTGTATCATATAGAACTGTGTTATCATCTCTGTATCATATAGAAGTGCGAGCATCATGTGAACTGTGTTATCATCTCTGTATCATATAGAAGTGCGAGCATCATGTGAGCTGTGTTATCATCTCTGTATCATATAGAACTGCTAGCATCATGTGAACTATGTTATCATCTCTGTATCATATAGAACTGCTAGCATCATGTGAACTATGTTATCATCTCTGTATCATATAGAACTGCTAGCATCATGTGAACTGTGTTATCATCTCTGTAACACATAGAACTGCTAGCATCATGTGAACTGTGTTATCATCTCTGTAACACATAGAACTGCTAGCATCATGTGAACTGTGTTATCATCTCTGTAAAACATAGAACTGCTAGCATCATGTGAACTATGTTATCATCTCTGTATCATATAGAACTGCTAGCATCATGTGAACTGTGTTATCATCTCTGTAACACATAGAACTGCTAGCATCATGTGAACTGTGTTATCATCTCTGTATCATATAGAACTGCTAGCATCATGTGAACTGTGTTATCATCTCTGTATCATATAGAAGTGCTAGCATCATGTGAACTGTGTTATCATCTCTGTAACACATAGAACTGCTAGCATCATGTGAACTGTGTTATCATCTCTGTATCATATAGAACTGCTAGCATCATGTGAACTGTGTTATCATCTCTGTATCATATAGAAGTGCTAGCATCATGTGAACTGTGTTATCATCTCTGTAACACATAGAACTGCTAGCATCATGTGAACTGTGTTATCATCTCTGTATCATATAGAACTGTGTTATCATCTCTGTAACACATAGAAGTGCTAGCATCATGTGAACTATGTTATCATCTCTGTATCATATAGAACTGCTAGCATCATGTGAACTGTGTTATCATCTCTGTAACACATAGAACTGCTAGCATCATGTGAACTATGTTATCATCTCTGTATCATATAGAACTGCTAGCATCATGTGAACTGTGTTATCATCTCTGTAACACATAGAACTGCTAGCATCATGTGAACTGTGTTATCATCTCTGTATCATATAGAACTGCTAGCATCATGTGAACTGTGTTATCATCTCTGTATCATATAGAACTGCTAGCATCATGTGAACTGTGTTATCATCTCTGTATCATATAGAAGTGCTAGCATCATGTGAACTGTGTTATCATCTCTGTAACACATAGAACTGCTAGCATCATGTGAACTGTGTTATCATCTCTGTATCATATAGAACTGCTAGCATCATGTGAACTGTGTTATCATCTCTGTATCATATAGAAGTGCTAGCATCATGTGAACTGTGTTATCATCTCTGTAACACATAGAACTGCTAGCATCATGTGAACTGTGTTATCATCTCTGTATCATATAGAACTGCGAGCATCATGTGAACTGTGTTATCATCTCTGTATCATATAGAAGTGCTAGCATCATGTGAACTGTGTTATCATCTCTGTATCATATAGAACTGCTAGCATCATGTGAACTGTGTTATCATCTCTGTATCATATAGAAGTGCTAGCATCATGTGAACTGTGTTATCATCTCTGTAACACATAGAACTGCTAGCATCATGTGAACTGTGTTATCATCTCTGTATCATATAGAACTGTGTTATCATCTCTGTAACACATAGAAGTGCTAGCATCATGTGAACTGTGTTATCATCTCTGTAACACATAGAACTGCTAGCATCATGTGAACTGTGTTATCATCTCTGTAACACATAGAACTGCTAGCATCATGTGAACTGTGTTATCATCTCTGTATCATATAGAACTGCTAGCATCATGTGAACTGTGTTATCATCTCTGTATCATATAGAACTGCTAGCATCATGTGAACTGTGTTATCATCTCTGTATCATATAGAACTGCTAGCATCATGTGAACTGTGTTATCATCTCTGTAACACATAGAACTGCTAGCATCATGTGAACTGTGTTATCATCTCTGTATCATATAGAACTGCTAGCATCATGTGAACTGTGTTATCATCTCTGTATCATATAGAAGTGCTAGCATCATGTGAACTGTGTTATCATCTCTGTAACACATAGAACTGCTAGCATCATGTGAACTGTGTTATCATCTCTGTATCATATAGAACTGTGTTATCATCTCTGTAACACATAGAAGTGCTAGCATCATGTGAACTATGTTATCATCTCTGTATCATATAGAACTGCTAGCATCATGTGAACTGTGTTATCATCTCTGTATCATATAGAACTGTGTTATCATCTCTGTAACACATAGAAGTGCTAGCATCATGTGAACTGTGTTATCATCTCTGTAACACATAGAACTGCTAGCATCATGTGAACTGTGTTATCATCTCTGTATCATATAGAACTGCTAGCATCATGTGAACTGTGTTATCATCTCTGTATCATATAGAAGTGCTAGCATCATGTGAACTGTGTTATCATCTCTGTAACACATAGAACTGCTAGCATCATGTGAACTGTGTTATCATCTCTGTATCATATAGAAGTGCTAGCATCATGTGAACTGTGTTATCATCTCTGTATCATATAGAAGTGCTAGCATCATGTGAACTGTGTTATCATCTCTGTAACATATAGAACTGCTAGCATCATGTGAACTGTGTTATCATCTCTGTAACATATAGAACTGCTAGCATCATGTGAACTGTGTTATCATCTCTGTATCATATAGAACTGCTAGCATCATGTGAACTGTGTTATCATCTCTGTATCATATAGAAGTGCTAGCATCATGTGAACTGTGTTATCATCTCTGTAACATATAGAACTGCTAGCATCATGTGAACTGTGTTATCATCTCTGTAACATATAGAAGTGCTAGCATCATGTGAACTGTGTTATCATCTCTGTATCATATAGAACTGCTAGCATCATGTGAACTGTGTTATCATCTCTGTATCATATAGAAGTGCTAGCATCATGTGAACTGTGTTATCATCTCTGTAACATATAGAACTGCTAGCATCATGTGAACTGTGTTATCATCTCTGTATCATATAGAAGTGCTAGCATCATGTGAACTGTGTTATCATCTCTGTAACACATAGAACTGCTAGCATCATGTGAACTGTGTTATCATCTCTGTATCATATAGAACTGCTAGCATCATGTGAACTGTGTTATCATCTCTGTATCATATAGAAGTGCTAGCATCATGTGAACTGTGTTATCATCTCTGTATCATATAGAAGTGCTAGCATCATGTGAACTGTGTTATCATCTCTGTATCATATAGAACTGCTAGCATCATGTGAACTGTGTTATCATCTCTGTATCATATAGAAGTGCTAGCATCATGTGAACTGTGTTATCATCGCTGTATCATATAGAAGTGCTAGCATCATGTGAACTGTGTTATCATCTCTGTATCATATAGAACTGCTAGCATCATGTGAACTGTGTTATCATCTCTGTATCATATAGAAGTGCTAGCATCATGTGAACTGTGTTATCATCTCTGTAACATATAGAACTGCTAGCATCATGTGAACTGTGTTATCATCTCTGTAACATATAGAAGTGCTAGCATCATGTGAACTGTGTTATCATCTCTGTATCATATAGAACTGCTAGCATCATGTGAACTGTGTTATCATCTCTGTATCATATAGAAGTGCTAGCATCATGTGAACTGTGTTATCATCTCTGTAACATATAGAACTGCTAGCATCATGTGAACTGTGTTATCATCTCTGTATCATATAGAAGTGCTAGCATCATGTGAACTGTGTTATCATCTCTGTAACACATAGAACTGCTAGCATCATGTGAACTGTGTTATCATCTCTGTATCATATAGAACTGCTAGCATCATGTGAACTGTGTTATCATCTCTGTATCATATAGAAGTGCTAGCATCATGTGAACTGTGTTATCATCTCTGTATCATATAGAAGTGCTAGCATCATGTGAACTGTGTTATCATCTCTGTATCATATAGAACTGCTAGCATCATGTGAACTGTGTTATCATCTCTGTATCATATAGAACTGCTAGCATCATGTGAACTGTGTTATCATCTCTGTATCATATAGAACTGCTAGCATCATGTGAACTGTGTTATCATCTCTGTATCATATAGAACTGCTAGCATCATGTGAACTGTGTTATCATCTCTGTATCATATAGAAGTGCTAGCATCATGTGAACTGTGTTATCATCTCTGTAACACATAGAACTGCTAGCATCATGTGAACTGTGTTATCATCTCTGTATCATATAGAACTGCTAGCATCATGTGAACTGTGTTATCATCTCTGTATCATATAGAAGTGCTAGCATCATGTGAACTGTGTTATCATCTCTGTAACATATAGAACTGCTAGCATCATGTGAACTGTGTTATCATCTCTGTATCATATAGAAGTGCTAGCATCATGTGAACTGTGTTATCATCTCTGTATCATATAGAAGTGCTAGCATCATGTGAACTGTGTTATCATCTCTGTAACATATAGAACTGCTAGCATCATGTGAACTGTGTTATCATCTCTGTAACATATAGAACTGCTAGCATCATGTGAACTGTGTTATCATCTCTGTATCATATAGAACTGCTAGCATCATGTGAACTGTGTTATCATCTCTGTATCATATAGAAGTGCTAGCATCATGTGAACTGTGTTATCATCTCTGTAACATATAGAACTGCTAGCATCATGTGAACTGTGTTATCATCTCTGTAACATATAGAAGTGCTAGCATCATGTGAACTGTGTTATCATCTCTGTATCATATAGAACTGCTAGCATCATGTGAACTGTGTTATCATCTCTGTATCATATAGAAGTGCTAGCATCATGTGAACTGTGTTATCATCTCTGTAACATATAGAACTGCTAGCATCATGTGAACTGTGTTATCATCTCTGTATCATATAGAAGTGCTAGCATCATGTGAACTGTGTTATCATCTCTGTAACATATAGAAGTGCTAGCATCATGTGAACTGTGTTATCATCTCTGTATCATATAGAACTGCTAGCATCATGTGAACTGTGTTATCATCTCTGTATCATATAGAAGTGCTAGCATCATGTGAACTGTGTTATCATCTCTGTATCATATAGAACTGCTAGCATCATGTGAACTGTGTTATCATCTCTGTATCATATAGAACTGCTAGCATCATGTGAACTGTGTTATCATCTCTGTAACACATAGAACTGCTAGCATCATGTGAACTGTGTTATCATCTCTGTATCATATAGAACTGCTAGCATCATGTGAACTGTGTTATCATCTCTGTATCATATAGAACTGTGTTATCATCTCTGTATCATATAGAACTGCTAGCATCATGTGAACTGTGTTATCATCTCTGTATCATATAGAACTGTGTTATCATCTCTGTAACATATAGAACTGCTAGCATCATGTGAACTGTGTTATCATCTCTGTATCATATAGAACTGCTAGCATCATGTGAACTGTGTTATCATCTCTGTAACATATAGAAGTGCTAGCATCATGTGAACTGTGTTATCATCTCTGTATCATATAGAACTGCTAGCATCATGTGAACTGTGTTATCATCTCTGTAACATATAGAACTGCTAGCATCATGTGAACTGTGTTATCATCTCTGTAACACATAGACCTGCTAGCATCATGTGAACTGTGTTATCATCTCTGTATCATATAGAAGTGCTAGCATCATGTGAACTGTGTTATCATCTCTGTATCATATAGAACTGCTAGCATCATGTGAACTGTGTTATCATCTCTGTAACACATAGAACTGCTAGCATCATGTGAACTGTGTTATCATCTCTGTATCATATAGAACTGCTAGCATCATGTGAACTGTGTTATCATCTCTGTATCACATAGAACTGCTAGCATCATGTGAACTGTGTTATCATCTCTGTATCATATAGAACTGTGTTATCATCTCTGTATCATATAGAACTGTGTTATCATCTCTGTATCATATAGAACTGTGTTATCATCTCTGTATCATATAGAACTGTGTTATCATCTCTGTATCATATAGAACTGTGTTATCATCTCTGTATCATATATAACTGTGTTATCATCTCTGTATCATATAGAACTGTGTTATCATCTCTGTTTGAACTGTGTTTTCCCTCCAGATGTGTGAAAGGTTTTATTAGCAGCTTCAGGAGTTCCATGTTGAATAATAGGTTATAGCCTTTTGACAGGAAGATGACAGGTATTGTCCACTAAACTCTTAATGAAAAACATCTGTTCCTTGTATTCATGCATTGTGTTTTCTTTCGGCCATTTTACCATTTGGGAAAAAAACGTGACCAGTAATGAGAGTCGGTTAATCGGCAGCCAAATGGACTGAAATGTGAAACACTAATTCCAGTACATAATTAACAATATAATATATAAAAAAAAATAGTAATATAATCTAGTAATAATATTACCTAGTGTGCTGGAGGAGACGTGTCCTGACTCAGAGATGGAGGTCATGATGGTGTTGGGAGTGAACCCTGTGGTGGAGGAGACGCTGGCGCTCTCCGGGCTGGGCAGGTGGAGGAGACGCTGGCGCTCTCCGGGCTGGGCAGAAGACGGGCCTGCGCCTGCTGACGCTCCGCGTTGATGGAGTTCCGGTTCTTCTCCAGCGGGGGCACTGTTGGTTCCCCCTAGGATGCCGATGGAGGAGGTCCACGCCATAGAGGTGTCTCCACCGGGGAGGTTCTTCACCCTGTGGTCCTCGATGTAGGAGGACGAGGAGTAGTCGGGGTAGGGGCTGACTTTAGGACCCCTGCGGCTGTGGGACAGGTTCCTGAGGCAGATGGAAGGAGGTTGAACAGTCAAAGCAGCTTTATGTTGATGTGTATTAAAGGGATAGTCCGGGATTCTGGAAATAAAGCACTTTCTTTATCTGCTTCCCCAGAGTCAGATCAAATCAAATCAAAGTTTTGAACCCGTTTTATGTCTCTGGGTCCAGTATGAAGATAAAGGGCATATCCCAAAAACCTGACCTATCCCTTTAACTAGCTGAGAGATGTGATTATACAGTAAGGCCTACATGCTGAGTAGAGACAACTAGCTGAGAGATGTGATTATACAGTAAGGCCCTACATGCTGAGTAGAGACAACTAGCTGAGAGATGTGATTATATGAGATGTGATTATACAGTAAGGCCAACATGCTGAGTAGAGACAACTAGCTGAGAGATGTGATTATACAGTAAGGCCCTACATGCTGAGTAGAGACAACTAGCTGAGAGATGTGATTATACAGTAAGGCCAACATGCTGAGTAGAGACAACTAGCTGAGAGATGTGATTATATGAGATGTGATTATACAGTAAGGCCTACATGCTGAGTAGAGACAACTAGCTGAGAGATGTGATTATACAGTAAGGCCTACATGCTGAGTAGAGACAACTAGCTGAGAGATGTGATTATACAGTAAGGCCCTACATGCTGAGTAGAGACAACTAGCTGAGAGATGTGATTATACAGTAAGGCCAACATGCTGAGTAGAGACAACTAGCTGAGAGATGTGATTATACAGTAAGGCCCTACATGCTGAGTAGAGACAACTAGCTGAGAGATGTGATTATACAGTAAGGCCCTACATGCTGCGACACACCTTTCGTTCTGCAGTACGGTGCTCATGGGGTTAACTGTAGGACTGACAGACTTGGTCCTGTGTGTGTGTGTGTGTGTGTGTGTTCACCTCTCGTTCTGCAGTGTGGTGGTCATAGGGTTAACCGTGGGGCTGACAGACTTGGTCCTGTCCCAGATCAGCAGTAGTTCAGCCATGCGCTCCTCTGAACATTGAGCGGTCAGCCTGGCCTCAGCATCCTGGTCCCAACAGTCCTCCATGGTCTCCTTTAGGGAACGTACCGCCTGGGGGGGAGGACCGTAGTCACACATCTCAATTCTATTCTCAATTACTCTACATCTCAATGCTCTCCTTCCCTTACAGGGGTCTTGCCAGGTGAGACCAGAATGGTGGAAGATCAGCATTAGGTTTCACCTTCAGCTTCCCCTTTCTGATGAGTTCAGTGAGGGAGAGGAGCGAGGTTAGGAGAGAGTTTAGGAGAGAGGTTAGGAGAGAGGTTAGGAGAGAGGTTAGGAGAGAGGTTAGGAGAGAGGTTAGGAGAGAGATTAGGAGAGAGGTTAGGAGAGAGGCTAGGAGAGAGGTTAGGAGAGAGGTTAGGAGAGAGGTTAGGAGAGAGGTTAGGAGAGAGGTTAGGAGAGAGGTTAGGAGCGAGGTTAGGAGCGAGGTTAGGAGAGAGGCTCGTAGCGAGGCTCGTAGCGAGGCTAGGAGCGAGGCTCGGAGCGAGGTTAGGAGCGAGGTTAGGAGCGAGGCTAGGAGCGAGGTTAGGAGCGAGGTTAGGAGCGAGGCTCGTAGCGAGGCTCGGAGCGAGGTTAGGAGCGAGGCTCGGAGCGAGGTTGGGAGCGAGGTTAGGAGCGAGGCTCGTAGCGAGGCTCGGAGCGAGGCTAGGAGCGAGGTTAGGAGAGAAGCTCGTAGCGAGGCTCGGAGCGAGGTTAGGAGCGAGGCTCGGAGCGAGGTTAGGAGCGAGGCTCGGAGCGAGGTTAGGAGCGAGGCTCGTAGCGAGGTTAGGAGAGAGGTTAGGAGAGAGGTTAGGAGCGAGGTTAGGAGAGAGGTTAGGAGAGAGATTAGGAGCGAGGTTAGGAGAGAGGTTAGGAGAGAGGTTAGGAGAGAGGTTAGGAGCGAGGCTCGTAGCGAGGCTCGGAGCGAGGCTCGTAGCGAGGCTCGGAGCGAGGCTAGGAGCGAGGCTCGGAGCGAGGCTAGGAGCGAGGTTAGGAGCGAGGTTAGGAGCGAGGCTAGGAGCGAGGTTAGGAGCGAGGTTAGGAGCGAGGTTAGGAGAGAGGCTCGTAGCGAGGCTCGGAGCGAGGTTAGGAGCGAGGCTCGGAGCGAGGTTAGGAGCGAGGCTCGTAGCGAGGCTCGGAGCGAGGTTAGGAGAGAGGCTCGTAAGCGAGGCTCGGAGCGAGGTTAGGAGCGAGGCTCGGAGCGAGGTTAGGAGCGAGGTTAGGAGTGAGGTTAGGAGAGAGGTTAGGAGTGAGGTTAGGAGAGAGGTTAAGAGAGAGGTTCGGAGAGAGGTTAGGAGAGAGGTTAGGAGAGAGGTTAGGAGAGAGGTTAGGAGCGAGGCTAGGAGAGAGGTTAGGAGAGAGGTTAGGAGCGAGGTTAGGAGCGAGGTTAGGAGAGAGGTTAGGAGAGAGGTTAGGAGCGAGGCTAGGAGAGAGGTTAGGAGAGAGGTTAGGAGAGAGTTTAGGAGAGAGGCGAGGAGAGAGGTTAGGAGAGAGGTTAGGAGCGAGGTTAGGAGCGAGGTTAGGAGCGAGGTTAGGAGAGAGGTTAGGAGAGAGGTTAGGAGCGAGGTTAGGAGAGAGGCTCGTAGCGAGGTTAGGAGAGAGGCTCGTAGCGAGGTTAGGAGCGAGGTTAGGAAAGAGGTTAGGAGAGAGGTTAGGAGAGAGGTTAGGAGTGAGGTTAGGAGAGAGGTTAGGAGAGAGTTTAGGAGAGAGGGCGAGGAGAGAGGTTAGGAGAGAGGTTAGGAGCGAGGTTAGGAGCGAGGTTAGGAGCGAGGTTAGGAGAGAGGTTAGGAGAGAGGTTAGGAGCGAGGTTAGGAGAGAGGCTCGTAGCGAGGTTAGGAGCGAGGTTAGGAAAGAGGTTAGGAGAGAGGTTAGGAGAGAGGTTAGGAGTGAGGTTAGGAGAGAGGTTAGGAGAGAGGTTAGGAGTGAGGTTAGGAGTGAGGTTAGGAGTGAGGTTAGGAGAGAGGCTCGTAGCGAGGCTCGGAGCGGGGCTCGGAGCGAGGCTCGGAGCGAGGTTAGGAGCGAGGCTCGTAGCGAGGTTAGGAGCGAGGCTCGTAGCGAGGCTAGGAGCGAGGTTAGGAGCGAGGTTAGGAGCGAGGCTCGGAGCGGGGTTAGGTAGCGAGGCTCGGAGCGAGGTTAGGAGAGAGGCTCGTGGCGAGGCTCGTAGCGAGGCTCAGAGCGAGGTTAGGAGCGAGGCTCAGAGCGAGGCTCGGAGCGAGGTTAGGAGAGAGGTTAGGAGAGAGGTTAGGAGAGAGGTTAGGAGAGAGGTTAGGAGAGAGGTTAGGAGCGAGGTTAGGAGAGAGGTTAGGAGAGAGGCTCATAGCGAGGTTAGGAGCGAGGTTAGGAAAGAGGTTAGGAGAGAGGTTAGGAGTGAGGTTAGGAGAGAGGTTAGGAGAGAGGTTAGGAGAGAGGTTAGGAGTGAGGTTAGGAGAGAGGAGAGAGGTTAGGAGAGAGGTTAGGAGAGAGGTTAGGAGAGAGGTTAGGAGTGAGGTTAGGAGAGAGGTTAGGAGAGAGGTTAGGAGAGAGGTTAGGAGCAAGGCTAGGAGAGAGGTTAGGAGAGAGGTTAGGAGAGAGGTTAGGAGTGAGGTTAGGAGTGAGGTTAGGAGAGAGGTTAGGAGAAAGGTTAGGAGAGAGGCTCGTAGCGAGGCTCGGAGCGAGGTTAGGAGTGAGGTTAGGAGAGAGGCTAGGAGAGAGGTTAGGAGAGAGGCTCGTAGCGAGGCTCGGAGCGGGGCTCGGAGCGAGGCTCGGAGCGAGGTTAGGAGCGAGGCTCGTAGCGAGGTTAGGAGCGAGGCTCGTAGCGAGGCTAGGAGCGAGGTTAGGAGCGAGGTTAGGAGCGAGGCTCGGAGCGGGGTTAGGTAGCGAGGCTCGGAGCGAGGTTAGGAGAGAGGCTCGTGGCGAGGCTCGTAGCGAGGCTCAGAGCGAGGTTAGGAGCGAGGCTCAGAGCGAGGCTCGGAGCGAGGTTAGGAGAGAGGTTAGGAGAGAGGTTAGGAGAGAGGTTAGGAGAGAGGTTAGGAGAGAGGTTAGGAGCGAGGTTAGGAGAGAGGTTAGGAGAGAGGCTCATAGCGAGGTTAGGAGCGAGGTTAGGAAAGAGGTTAGGAGAGAGGTTAGGAGTGAGGTTAGGAGAGAGGTTAGGAGAGAGGTTAGGAGAGAGGTTAGGAGCAAGGCTAGGAGAGAGGTTAGGAGAGAGGTTAGGAGAGAGGTTAGGAGTGAGGTTAGGAGTGAGGTTAGGAGAGAGGTTAGGAGAAAGGTTAGGAGAGAGGCTCGTAGCGAGGCTCGGAGCGAGGTTAGGAGTGAGGTTAGGAGAGAGGCTAGGAGAGAGGTTAGGAGAGAGGCTCGTAGCGAGGCTCGGAGCGAGGTTAGGAGTGAGGTTAGGAGAGAGGCTCGGAGCGAGGCTCGGAGCGAGGTTAGGAGCGAGACCAAACACACATGTAAGGGCAGGACAATAGTACTCAGGCTCACCAGGCTGTTCTCCTTCCAGGCCTCAGGGAACTTGGGTCTCTCTTTCTCTCTGGAGACCAGGACCTGCATGTCCTCAAAGGAGGGGTGGTTCCCTGCCTCGGCCTGGAACGCCATCTGGTAGTCGGGCACCGCCTCACCTGGAGAACACAATGTCATCATTACCATCTCTCCTGGAGGACACAATATCATCATTACCATCTCTCCTGGAGGACACAATATCATCATTACCATCTCTCCTGGAGGACACAATATCATCATTACCATCTCTCCTGGAGGACACAATATCATCATTACCATCTCTCCTGGAGGACACAATATCATCATTACCATCTCTCCTGGAGGACACAATATCATCATTACCATCTCTCCTGGAGGACACAATAACATCATTACCATCTCTCCTGGAGGACACAATATCATCATTACCATCTCTCCTGGAGGACACAATATCATCATTACCATCTCTCCTGGAGGACACAATATCATCATTACCATCTCTCCTGGAGGACACAATATCATCATTACCATCTCTCCTGGAGGACACAATATCATCATTACCATCTCTCCTGGAGGACACAATATCATCATTACCATCTCTCATTACCGTCTAGCAACACTCAACAACCAGTTTAACAGAGCTTGAAGATTTCTGAAAAGAATAAAAGGGCAAATGGTGCCCAATCCAGGTGTGTAAAGCTCTTAGAGCCTTACCCAGAAAGACTAGCAGCTCTAATCACTCTTAGAGACTTACCCGGAAAGACTAGCAGCTCTAATCACTCTTAGAGCCTTACCCAGAAAGACTAGCAGCTCTAATCACTCTTAGAGACTTACCCAGAAAGACTAGCAGCTGTAATCACTCTTAGAGACTTACCCAGAAAGACTAGCAGCTGTAATCGCTCTTAGAGACTTACCCAGAAAGACTAGCAGCTCTAATCACTCTTAGAGACTTACCCAGAAAGACTAGCAGCTGTAATCACTCTTAGAGACTTACCCAGAAAGACTAGCAGCTGTAATCACTCTTAGAGACTTACCCAGAAAGACTAGCAGCTGTAATCGCTCTTAGAGACTTACCCAGAAAGACTAGCAGCTCTAATCACTCTTAGAGACTTACCCAGAAAGACTAGCAGCTGTAATCACTCTTAGAGACTTACCCAGAAAGACTAGCAGCTGTAATCGCTCTTAGAGACTTACCCAGAAAGACTAGCAGCTCTAATCACTCTTAGAGACTTACCCAGAAAGACTAGCAGCTGTAATCACTCTTAGAGACTTACCCAGAAAGACTAGCAGCTGTAATCACTCTTAGAGACTTACCCAGAAAGACTAGCAGCTCTAATCACTCTTAGAGACTTACCCAGAAAGACTAGCAGCTCTAATCACTCTTAGAGACTTACCCAGAAAAACTCACAGCTGTAATCGCTCTGAGAGACTTACCCAGAAAGACTCACAGCTGTAATCGCTCTGAGAGACTTACTCAGAAAGACTCACAGCTGTAATCACTCTTAGAGACTTACCCAGAAAAACTCACAGCTGTAATCGCTCTTAGAGACTTACCCAGAAAAACTCACAGCTGTAATCGCTCTGAGAGACTTACCCAGAAAAACGCACAGCTGTAATCACTCTTAGAGCCTTACCCAGAAAAACTCACAGCTGTTTTCACTCTTAGAGACTTACCCAGAAAAACTCACAGCTGTAATCGCTCTTAGAGACTTACCCAGAAAAACTAGCAGCTGTTTTCACTCTTAGAGACTTACCCAGAAAGACTAGCAGCTGTAATCACTCTTAGAGACTTACCCAGAAAGACTCACAGCTGTAATCACTCTTAGAGACTTACCCAGAAAGACTCACAGCTGTAATCGCTCTTAGAGACTTACCCATAAAGACTAGCAGCTGTAATCACTCTTAGAGACTTACCCAGAAAGACTCACAGCTGTAATCGCTCTTAGAGACTTACCCAGAAAGACTAGCAGCTCTAATCACTCTTAGAGACTTACCCAGAAAGACTAGCAGCTGTAATCACTCTTAGAGACTTACCCAGAAAGACTCACAGCTGTAATCACTCTTAGAGACTTACCCAGAAAGACTCACAGCTGTAATCGCTCTTAGAGACTTACCCATAAAGACTAGCAGCTGTAATCACTCTTAGAGACTTACCCAGAAAGACTCACAGCTGTAATCACTCTTAGAGACTTACCCAGAAAGACTCACAGCTGTAATCGCTCTTAGAGATTTACCCAGAAAGACTCACAGCTGTAATCGCTCTTAGAGACTTACCCAGAAAGACTCACAGCTGTAATCGCTCTGAGAGACTTACCCAGAAAGACTAGCAGCTGTAATCACTCTTAGAGACTTACCCAGAAAGACTAGCAGCTGTAATCACTCTTAGAGACTTACCCAGAAAGACTCACAGCTGTAATCACTCTTAGAGACTTACCCAGAGAGACTCACAGCTGTAATCACTCTTAGAGCCTTACCCAGAAAAACTCACAGCTGTAATCGCTCTGAGAGACTTACCCAGAAAAACTCACAGCTGTAATCGCTCTGAGAGACTTACCCAGAAAAACGCACAGCTGTAATCACTCTTAGAGCCTTACCCAGAAAAACTCACAGCTGTTTTCACTCTTAGAGACTTACCCAGAAAAACTCACAGCTGTAATCGCTCTTAGAGACTTACCCAGAAAAACTAGCAGCTGTTTTCACTCTTAGAGACTTACCCAGAAAAACTCACAGCTGTAATCGCTCTTAGAGACTTACCCAGAAAAACTAGCAGCTGTTTTCACTCTTAGAGACTTACCCAGAAAAACTCACAGCTGTAATCGCTCTTAGAGACTTACCCAGAAAGACTAGCAGCTGTAATCACTCTTAGAGACTTACCCAGAAAGACTCACAGCTGTAATCACTCTTAGAGACTTACCCAGAAAGACTAGCAGCTGTAATCACTCTTAGAGACTTACCCAGAAAAACTAGCAGCTGTTTTCACTCTTAGAGACTTACCCAGAAAAACTCACAGCTGTTTTCACTCTTAGAGCCTTACCCAGAAAGACTCACAGCTGTAATCACTCTTAGAGCCTTACCCAGAAAAACTCATACTTATTTTCACCATCATTTGCAAATAAATTCATTAAAAATCCTACAATGTGATTTTCTGGATTTTTTTTCTCATTTTGTCTGTCATAGTTGAAGTGTACCTATGATGAAAATTACAGGCCTCTCTCATCTTTTTAAGTGGGAGAACTTGCACAATTGGTGGCTGACTGAATACTTTTTTGCCCCACTGTATATATTTAATCAATTTTGAATTCAGGCTATAACAACAAAATGTGGACTAAGTCAAGGGGTATGAATACTTTTTTAAGGCACCGTATATCGGAGTTGTGCCTATTAGGGTTAACGAGTATCTGCCCTCTCTGGAACGTTCACACCTGATATCTTGGTTCTGTTGCTGGTATTTTGTCCCATTCCTCCATGCAGATCTCCTCTAGAGCAGTGATGTTTTGGGGCTGTTGCTGGGCAACACAGACAGTCACCTGATATCCTGGTTCCGGTCTTTCACCTTTGCGGACATGTATTTCCATTGTTAGAGGAGGAGTCAGTCGACCATCTTGTCAATATAATAGATCCTTTTTGATACACCTCATGAAGATCTCCCAGTAGACCAGGCCCAGGGTTAAAGGTCAGGGTTATTACCTGGGAAGAGGTCAGTACACCTCATGAAGATCTCCCAGTAGACGAGGCTCAGGGTTAGAGGTCAGTACACCTCATGAAGGTCTCCCAGTAGACGAGGCTCAGGGTTAAAGGTCAGGGTTATTACCTGGGAAGAGGTCAGTACACCTCATGAAGATCTCCCAGTAGACGAGGCTCAGGGTTAGAGGTCAGTACACCTCATGAAGGTCTCCCAGTAGACGAGGCTCAGGGTTAGAGGTCAGGGTTATTACCTGGGAAGAGGTCAGTACACCTCATGAAGGTCTCCCAGTAGACGAGGCTCAGGGTTAGAGGTCAGGGTTATTACCTGGGAAGAGGTCAGTACACCTCATGAAGGTCTCCCAGTAGACGAGGCTCAGGGTTAGAGGTCAGTACACCTCATGAAGGTCTCCCAGTAGACGAGGCTCAGGGTTAGAGGTCAGGGTTATTACCTGGGAAGAGGTCAGTACACCTCATGAAGGTCTCCCAGTAGACGAGGCTCAGGGTTAGAGGTCAGGGTTATTACCTGGGAAGAGGTCAGTACACCTCATGAAGGTCTCCCAGTAGACGAGGCTCAGGGTTAGAGGTCAGTACACCTCATGAAGGTCTCCCAGTAGACGAGGCTCAGGGTTAGAGGTCAGTACACCTCATGAAGGTCTCCCAGTAGACGAGGCTCAGGGTTAGAGGTCAGTACACCTCATGAAGGTCTCCCAGTAGACGAGGCTCAGGGTTAGAGGTCAGTACACCTCATGAAGATCTCCCAGTAGACGAGGCTCAGGGTTAGAGGTCAGTACACCTCATGAAGATCTCCCAGTAGACGAGGCTCAGGGTTAGAGGTCAGTACACCTCATGAAGATCTCCCAATAGATGAGGCTCAGGGTTAGAGGTCAGTACACCTCATGAAGGTCTCCCAGTAGACGGAGCCCAGGGTTAGAGGTCAGGGTTATTACCTGGGAAGAGGTCAGTACACCTCATGAAGGTCTCCCAGTAGACGGAGCCCAGGGTTAGAGGTCAGGGTTATTACCTGGGAAGAGGTCAGTACACCTCATGAAGGTCTCCCAGTAGATGAGGCCCAGGGTTCGAGGTCAGTACACCTCATGAAGGTCTCCCAGTAGATGAGGCCCAGGGTTAGAGGTCAGTACACCTCATGAAGGTCTCCCAGTAGATGAGGCTCAGGGTTAGAGGTCAGGGTTATTACCTGGGAAGAGGTCAGTACACCTCATGAAGGTCTCCCAGTAGATGAGGCCCAGGGTTAGAGGTCAGTACACCTCATGAAGTTCTCCCAGTAGACGGGGCCCAGGGTTAGAGGTCAGGGTTATTACCTGGGAAGAGGTCAGTACACCTCATGAATGTCTCCCAGTAGACGAGGCCCAGGGCGTACATGTCCACCTGCTTCAGAGCCGACTCACAGTCCCTCAGGTTCACCGCCCCTTCCAGAACCTCTGGGGCCATGTAGCGGACTGTACCCACCTGGAGAGAAACAGAACCAGTGTTATTACACTACACTAACCCTCCAGAACCTCTGGGGCCATGTATCGGACTGTACCCACCTGGAGAGAGACAGAACCAGTGTTATAACACTACACTAACCCTCCAGAACCGCGGGGACCTCTTCTGACTAACCTCACTGATGGCAGCATTCTCCACCTCTCTGGGTTAGAGGTCAGAGGTTAGGGACTCACCTCACTGATGGCAGCGTTCTCCTCCTCTCCATGCCTGACCCCCTGGGGTTAGGGTTAGAGGTCAGAGGTTAGGGACTCACCTCGCTGATGGCAGCGTTCTCCTCCTCTCCATGCCTGACCAGGCGGTTCCCTGTCAGCTTCATGGACAGACCAAAGTCACTGATCACACATGTCCCATCGTTCTTTACTAGAACATTCCTGCTGTTTAGGTCCCTGTGAGATACGGCTGGCTTGTAGATGTCTGGAAGAGAGGAGAGGAAGGAAGGGAGGGATGGAGGAAGAGCGAGAGAGGAGGGAGGGAGGGAGGGAGGGAGGGAGGGAGGGAGGGAGGCAGGGAGGGAGGGAGGGGGAGGGAGGGAGGGAGAAGCGAGAGAGGAGGGGAGGGAGGGAGGGAGGGGGAGGGAGGGAGGGAGGGAGGGAGGGAGGGAGGGAGGGAGGGAGGGAGGGAGGAAGAGCGAGAGAGAAGAGGAGGGAGGTAGGAGAGAGAGAGAGAAGAGGAGGGTGGGAGGGAGGGAGGGAGGTCTCTGAATGTCTCCATGTTACTGTCTGCTTTATGTTCATGTCATGACTTAGAGCTCCTTGCTGAATACTGCATTTAATACTACGGTTAAACTGTAATATTACACTATATAACACAGTACTATGGTTAAACTGTAATATTACACTATATAACACAGTACTACGGTTGAACTATAATATTACACTATATAACACAGTACTATGGTTAAACTGTAATATTACACTATATAACACAGTACTATGGTTAAACTGTAATATTACACTATATATCACAGTACTATGGTTAAACTGTAATATTACACTATATAACACAGTACTATGGTTAAACTGTAATATTACACTATATAACACAGTACTACGGTTGAACTATAATATTTATTACACTATATAACACAATTGTAAATGTATAAATATTTATTTTCCCTTTTCTACTTTAACTATTGAACATAATATGACATTTTAAATGTTTTTATTATTTTGGTACATTGATGAGTGAGTACTTTAATTGTTTATTTCACCTTTGCTTATTATCTACTTCACTTGCTTTGGCAATGATAACATATGTTTCCCATGCCAATAAAGCCCTTGAATTGAATTGCGAGAGAAAGAGACAGAGACCCTCAATCTCACACAAATCATCAAGGAACCCACCAGGTACAACCCTAAATCTGTAAACAAGGGCACCCTCATAGACGTCATCCTGACCAACTGGCCCTCCAAATACACCTCCGTGGTCTTCAACCAGGATCTCAGCGATCACTGCCTCATTGCCTGTATCCTCTACGGAGCCGCAGTCAAACAACCACCCCTCATCACTGTCAAACGCTCCCTAAAACACTTCTGTGAGCAGGCCTTTCTAATCGACCTGGCCCGGGTATCCTGGAAGGACATTGACCTCATCCCGTCAGTTGAGGATGCCTGGTCATTCTTTAAAAGTAACTTCCTCATCATTTTAGATAAGCATGCTCCGTTCAAAAATGCAGAACCAAGAACAGATACAGCCCTTGGTTCACTCCAGACCTGACTGCCCTCGACCAACACAAAAACATCCTGTGGCGGACTGCAATAGCATCGAATAGTCCCCGCGATATGCAACTGTTCAGGGAAGTCAGGAACCAATACACGCAGTCAGTCAGGAAAGCTAAGGCCAGCTTCTTCAGGCAGAAGTTTGCATCCTGTAGCTCCAACTACAGTTCTGGGACACTGTGAAGTCCATGGAGAACAAGAGCACCTCCTCCCAGCTGCCCACTGCACTGAGGCTAGGTAACGATCACCACCGATAAATCCATGATTATCGAAAACTTCAACAAGCATTTCTCAACGGCTGGCCATGCCTTCCGCCTGGCTACTCCAACCTCGTCCAACAACTCCGCCCCCCGCAGCTACTCGCCCAAGCCTCTCCAGGTTCTCCTTTACCCAAATCCAGATAGCAGATGTTCTGAAAGAACTCCAAAACCTGGACCTGTATAAATCAGCCGGGCTTGACAATCTGGACCCTCTTTTTCTGAACCTATCCGCCGCCATTGTCGCAACCCCTATTACCAGCCTGTTCAACCTCTCTTTCATATCGTCTGAGATCCCCAAGGATTGGAAAGCTGCCGCAGTCATCCCCCTCTTCAAAGGGGAGACACCCTGGACCCAAACTGTTACAGACCTATATCCATCCTGCCCTGCCTATCTAAGGTCTTGAAAGCCAAGTCAACAAACAGGTCACTGACCATCTCGAATCCCACCGTACCTTCTCCGCTGTGCAATCTGGTTTCCGTGCCGGTCACGGGTGCACCTCAGCCACACTCAAGGTACTAAACGATATCATAACCGCCATCGATAAAAGACAGTACTGTGCAGCAGTCTTCATCGACCTTGCCAAGGCTTTCGACTCGGTCAATCACCATATTCTTATCGGCAGACTCAGTAGCCTCGGTTTTTCGGATGACTGCCTTGCCTGGTTCACCAATTACTTCGCAGAGTTCAGTGTGTCAAATCGGAGGGCATGCTGTCCGGTCCTCTGGAAGTCTCTATGGGGGTGCCACAGGGTTCAATTCTCGGGCCGACTCTTTTCTCTGTATATATCAATGATGTTGCTCTTGCTGCGGGCGATTCCCTGATCCACCTCTACGCAGACGACACCATTCTATATACTTTCGGCCCGTCATTGGACACTGTGCTATCAAACCTCCAAACGAGCTTCAATGCCATACAACACTCCTTCCGTGGCCTCAACTGCTCTTAAACGCTAGTATAACCAAATGCAACAAAGCCTCCTTCACTCACGACGCCAAACTTACCTAGTAAAACTGACTATCCAACCGATCCTCGACTTCGGCGATGTCATCTACAAAATTGCTTCCAACACTCTACTCAACAAAAAGGATGCAGTTTATCACAGTGCCATCCATTTTGTCACTAAAGCACCTTATACCACCCACCACTGCGACTTGTATGCTCTCGTCGGCTGGCCCTCGCTACATATTCGTCGCCAGACCCACTGGCTCCAGGTCATCTACAAGTCCATGCTAGGTAAAGCTCCGCCTTATCTCAGTTCACTGGTCATGATGGCAACACCCATCCGTAGCACGCGCTCCAGCAGGTGTATCTCACTGATCATCCCTAAAGCCAACACCTCCTTTGGCCGCCTTTCGTTCCAGTTCTCTGCTGCCTGTGACTGGAACAAATTGCAAAAATCGCTGAAGTTGGAGACTTTTATCTCCCTCACCAACTTCAAACATCTGCTATCTGAGCAGCTAACCGATCGCTGCAGCTGTACATAGTCTATCGGTAAATAGCCCACCCATTTTTACCTACCTCATCCCCATACTGTTTTTATTTATTTACTTTTCTGCTCTTTTGCACACCAATATCTCTACCTGTACATGACCATCTGATCATTTATCACTCCAGTGTTAATCTGCAATATTGTAATTATTCGCCTACCTCCTCATGCCTTTTGCACACATTGTATATAGACTCCCCTTTTTTTCTACTGTGTTATTGACTTGTTAATTGTTTACTCCATGTGTAACTCTGTGTTGTCTGTTCACACTGCTATGCTTTATCTTGGCCAGGTCGCAGTTGCAAATGAGAACTTGTTCTCAACTAGCCTACCTGGTTAAATAAAGGTGAAATAAAAAGACAGACAGACAGACAGACAGACAGACAGACAGAGAGAGAGAGAGAGACAGAGAGACAGAGAGAGACACAGAGTGAGAGAGACACACAGGGAGAGAGACATACAGAGAGAGATACAGACAGAGAGAGAGAGAGAGAGAGAGAGAGTTCTCAGAGAGAGAGAGAGAGAGAGAGATACAGAGAGAGAGAGAGACACAGAGACAGACATACAGAGAGAGACAGACAGAGAGAGAGAGTCACAGAGAGAGAGTCACAGAGAGACAGGGCTCCGGGCAGCCGAGCCTGGAAATGGAGGAAAACTCGCCTCCCTGCTGACCTGGCATCCTTTCAACTCCCTCCTCTCTACATTTTCCTCCTCTGTCTCTGCTGCTAAAGCCACTTTCTACCATTCTAAATTCCAAGCATCTGCCTCTAACCCTAGGAAGCTCTTTGCCACCTTCTCCTCCCTCCTGAATCCTCCCCCCTCCTCCCCTCTCTGCAGATGACTTCGTCAACCATTTTGAAAAAGAAGGTCGATGACATCCGATCCTCGTTAAATAAGTCAAACGACACCGCTGGTTCTGCTCACACTGCCCTACCCTATGCTCTGACCTCTTTCTCCCCTCTCTCTCCAGATGAAATCTCGCGTCTTGTGACGGCCGGCCGCCCAACAACCTGCCCGCTTGACCCTATCCCCTCCTCTCTTCTCCAGACCATTTCCGGAGACCTTCTCCCTTACCTCACCTCGCTCATCAACTCATCCCTGACCGCTGGCTACGTCCCTCCGTCTTCAAGAGAGCGAGAGTTGCACCCCTTCTGAAAAAACCTACACTCGATCCCTCCGATGTCAACAACTACAGACCAGTATCCCTTCTCTCTTTTCTCTCCAAAACTCTTGAGCGTGCCGTCCTTGGCCAGCTCTACCGCTATCTCTCTCAGAATGACCTTCTTGATCCAAATCAGTCAGGTTTCAAGACTAGTCATTCAACTGAGACTGCTCTTCTCTGTATCACGGAGCGCTCCGCACTGCTAAAGCTAACTCTCTCTCCTCTGCTCTCATCCTTCTAGACCTATCGGCTGCCTTCGATACTGTGAACCATCAGATCCTCCTCTCCACCCTCTCCGAGTTGGGCATCTCCGGCGCGGCCCACGCTTGGATTGCGTCCTACCTGACAGGTCGCTCCTACCAGGTGGCGTGGCGAGAATCTGTCTCCTCACCACGCGCTCTCACCACTGGTGTCCCCCAGGGCTCTGTTCTAGGCCCTCTCTTATTCTCGCTATACACCAAGTCACTTGGCTCTGTCATAACCTCACATGGTCTCTCCTATCATTGCTATGCAGACGACACACAATTAATCTTCTCCTTTCCCCCTTCTGATGACCAGGTGGCGAATCGCATCTCTGCATGTCTGGCAGACATATCAGTGTGGATGACGGATCACCACCTCAAGCTGAACCTCAGCAAGACGGAGCTCCTCTTCCTCCCGGGGAAGGACTGCCCGTTCCATGATCTCGCCATCACGGTTGACAACTCCATTGTGTCCTCCTCCCAGAGCGCTAAGAACCTTGGCGTGATCCTGGACAACACCCTGACGTTCTCAACTAACATCAAGGCGGTGTCCCGTTCCTGTAGGTTCATGCTCTACAACATCCGCAGAGTACAGACCCTGCCTCACACAGGAAGCGGCGCAGGTCCTAATCCAGGCACTTGTCATCTCCCGTCTTGATTACTGCAACTCGCTGTTGGCTGGGCTCCCTGCCTGTGCCATTAAACCCTACAACTCATCCAGAACGCCGCAGCCCGTCTGGTGTTCAGACCTTCCCAAGTTCTCTCACGTCACCCCGCTCCTCCGCTCTCTCCACTGGCTTCCAGTTGAAGCTCGCATCCGCTACAAGACCATGGTGCTCGCCTACGGAGCTGTGAGGAACGGCACCTCAGTACCTCCAGGCTCTGATCAGGCCCTACACCCAAACAAGGGCACTGCGTTCATCCACCTCTGGCCTGCTCGCCTCCCTACCACTGAGGAAGTACAGTTCCCGCTCAGCCCAGTCAAAACTGTTCGCTGCTCTGGCCCCCAATGGTGGAACAAACTCCCTCACGACGCCAGGACAGCGGAGTCAATCACCACCTTCCGGAGACACCTGAAACCCCACCTCTTCAAGGAATACCTAGGATAGGGTAAGTAAGGGTAAGTAATCCTTCTCACCCCCAACAAGATTTAGATGCAAGTGGCTGTTCCACTGGTTGTCATAAGGTGTTTGCACCAATTTGTAAGTCGCTCTGGATAAGAGCGTCTGCTAAATGACTTAAATGTAAATGTAGAGACAGACAGAGAGAGACAGACAGACAGAGAGAGACAGAGAGAGAGACACACAGGGAGAGAGACATACAGAGAGAGAGAGAGAGAGAGAGAGAGAGAGAGAGAGAGAGGAGAGACAAAGAGAG
>NW_026279127.1:557500-560000 GCF_023373465.1 Oncorhynchus keta | reverse complement strand
ATTCTCGGGCCGACTCTTTTCTCTGTATATATCAATGATGTTGCTCTTGCTGCGGGCGATTCCCTGATCCACCTCTACGCCAGACGACACCATTCTATATACTTTCGGCCCGTCATTGGACACTGTGCTATCAAACCTCCAAACGAGCTTCAATGCCATACAACACTCCTTCCGTGGCCTCCAACTGCTCTTAAACGCTAGTATAACCAAATGCAACAAAGCCTCCTTCACTCACAACGCCAAACTTACCCTAGTAAAACTGACTATCCAACCGATCCTCGACTTGGCGATGTCATCTACAAAATTGCTTCAACACTCTACTCAACAAAAAGGATGCAGTTTATCACAGTGCCATCCATTTTGTCACTAAAGCACCTTATACCACCCACCACTGCGACTTTATTTATGCTCTCGTCGGCTGGCCCTCGCTACATATTCGTCGCCAGACCCACTGGCTCCAGGTCATCTACAAGTCCATGCTAGGTAAAGCTCCGCCTTATCTCAGTTCACTGGTCATGATGGCAACACCCATCCGTAGCACGCGCTCCAGCAGGTGTATCTCACTGATCATCCCTAAAGCCAACACCTCCTTTGGCCGCCTTTCGTTCCAGTTCTCTGCTGCCTGTGACTGGAACCAATTGCAAAATCGCTGAAGTTGGAGACTTTTATCTCCCTCACCAACTTCAAACATCAGCTATCTGAGCAGCTAACCGATCGCTGCAGCTGTACATAGTCTATCGGTAAATAGCCCACCCATTTTTACCTACCTCATCCCCATACTGTTTTTATTTATTCACTTTTCTGCTCTTTTGCACACCAATATCTCTACCTGTACATGCCCATCTGATCATTTATCACTCCAGTGTTAATCTGCAATATTGTAATTATTCGCCTACCTCCTCATGCCTTTTCCACACAATGTATATAGACTCCCCTTTTTTTTCTACTGTGTTATTGACTTGTTAATTGTTTACTCAATGTGTAACTCTGTGTTGTCTGTTCACACTGCTATGCTTTATCTTGCCAGGTCGCAGTTGCAAATGAGAACTTGTTCTCAACTAGCCTACCTGGTTAAATAAAGGTGAAATAAAAAGACAGACAGACAGACAGACAGACAGACAGAGAGAGAGAGAGAGACAGAGAGACAGAGAGAGACACAGAGTGAGAGAGACACACAGGGAGAGACATACAGAGAGAGATACAGACAGAGAGAGAGAGAGAGAGAGAGAGAGAGAGAGAGAGAGAGAGAGAGAGAGAGAGAGAGAGAGACACACAGAGGTGAGACAACTAGAGAGACAGACAGAGTTAGAGAGAGAGTCACAGAGAGAGAGAGTCACAGAGAGAGGTGACATACAGAGAGACAGAGAGAGAGAGACAAAGAGAGAGAGAGAGAGAGAGAGAGAGAGAGAGAGAGAGAGAGAGACAGAGAGAGAGACAGGGAGAGAGACATACAGAGAGAGAGACAGACAGAGAGAGAGAGACAAAGAGAGAGAGAGAGCGAGAGAGAGAGAGAGAGAGAGAGAGAGAGAGAGAGAGAGAGAGAGAGAGAGAGACACACAGAGAGACATACAGAGAGACAGAGAGAGAGAGAGTCACAGAGAGAGAGAGTCACAGAGAGAGAGACATACAGAGAGAGAGACAGAGAGAGAGAGACAAAGAGAGAGAGAGAGAGAGAGAGAGAGAGAGAGAGAGAGAGAGAGAGAGAGAGAGACAGACAGAGAGAGACAGGGAGAGAGACATACAGAGAGAGAGACAGACAGAGAGAGAGACAAAGAGAGAGAGAGAGAGCGAGAGACCCACACAGAGAGAGACATACAGAGAGAGAGACAGACAGAGAGAGAGTCACAGAGAGACAGGGCTCCGGGCAGCCGAGCGGAAATGGAGAAAACTCGCCTCCTGCGGACCTGGCATCCTTTCACTCCTCCTCTCTACATTTTCCTCCTCTGTCTCTGCTGCTAAAAGCCACTTTCTACCATTCTAAATTCCAAGCATCTGCCTCTAACCTAGGAAGCTCTTTGCCACCTTCTCCTCCCTCCTGAATCCTCCCCCTCCTCCCTCTCTGCAGATGACTTCAAATCAACCATTTTGAAAAGAAGGTCGATGACATCCGATCCTCGTTTGCTAAGTCAAACGACACCGCTGGTTCTGCTCACACTGCCCTACCCTATGCTCTGACCTCTTTCTCCCCTCTCTCTCCAGATGAAATCTCGCGTCTTGTGACGGCCGGCCGCCCAACAACCTGCCCGCTTGACCCTATCCCCTCCTCTCTTCTCCAGACCATTTCCGGAGACCTTCTCCCTTACCTCACCTCGCTCATCAACTCATCCCTGACCGCGCTGGCTCACGTCCCTCCCGTCTTCAAGAGAGCGAGAGTTGCACCCCTTCTGAAAAAACCTACACTCGATCCCTCCGATGTCAACAACTACAGACCAGTATCCCTTCTCTCTTTTCTCTCCAAAACTCTTGAGCGTGCCGTCCTTGGCCAGCTCTACCGCTATCT
>NW_026279127.1:502500-550000 GCF_023373465.1 Oncorhynchus keta | reverse complement strand
ACCACAGGTTCTGTCAGACCAGGGCTCTGACCGTTAACCACAGGTTCTGTCTGACCTGGGCTCTGGGCTCTGACCGTTAACCACAGGTTCTGTCAGACCTGGGCTCTGACCGTTAACCACAGGTTCTGTCAGACCTGGACCCTGACCGTTAACCACAGGTTCTGTCAGACCTGAGCTCTGACCGTTAACCACAGGTTCTGTCTGGGCTCTGACCTGGCTGCCCAGAGAGGACAATCTGGCTATAGAGACCGGTCGTCACAGAAAAACATGGCTGCCCAGAGAGGACAGGCTGTGCTCACTCTGCTCCAGGGAAGAGGTAGAGACCGAGCTGCTTTCCTATTACACTGTAACAAATACTCAAATTAAAGAGAATATTACTTTCTCAAAATTATCATTCAGTACAAAGAATTTGAAACTATGAAATCAATTATTTATTGGGTGAAAAGCCAGACTGTCTACCTGAGGGACAGCCAGAGTGTCTACCTGAGGGACAGCCAGAATGTCTACCTGAGGGACAGCCAGAATGTCTACCTGAGGGACAGCCAGAATGTCTACCTGAGGGACAGCCAGAATGTCTACTCCATGACCAGTAGGTACAGTACTCACATGAGGGTAATACTCCATGACCAGTAGGTACTCCACGCGTCCGTCGGCTGTGAGTCTCTCATCTCCTACGATGAAGCGTGCGATGTTATCGTGCTCCAGCAGGGGGACACGGTAGATGGCTCGCTCGTTGACAAAGTTCTGACGGTTCTGGTAGGTGAACACCTTGACCGCCACGGGACCCTCGTCTAAAGAACCTTTATACACTGAGCCATACCGCCCACGACCAATCAACTGAGAGAGAGAAAGAGACAGAGTGAGAGTGGAAGAGAGGGGAGAGGGAGAGAGGAAGAGAGAGGGGAGAGGGAGAGAGGAAGAGAGAGGGGCGAGGGAGAGAGGAAGAGAGAAGAAGGGGGAGAGAGGAAGAGAGAAGGAGGGGGAGAGAGGAAGAGAGAGGGGAGAGGGGAGAGGGAGAGGAAGAGAGTAAGAGAGAGGGGAGAGGGAGAGAGGAAGAGAGAAGAAGGGGGAGAGAGGAAGAGAGAAGGAGAGTAAGAGAGAAGGAGGGGGAGAGAGGAAGAGAGAGGGGCGAGGGAGAGAGGAAGAGAGAGGGAGAGTAAGAGAGAAGGAGGGGGAGAGAGGAAGAGAGAGGGGCGAGGGAGTGAGGAAGAGAGAGGGAGAGTAAGAGAGAAGGAGGGGGAGAGAGGAAGAGAGATAGAGGGAGAGAGAGGGAGGGGCCATCCAGTATAAGCTAGTAAGGTGATAAACACTGCCATTCCAGTCTCACCTCTAGGAGTTTAAAGGTCAACTCAACTCTACGTTCAGCACAACACCAGTGTCTACATACTGTATGACATCATCAACAAAAAAACATTGTCAAACACTATGAGATTCGCGGTGTCCTGGAGAGCAAGAAAACGACCCTCCCTCTGGTTCGAAAGAAACGGCCCTCCCTCTGGCTCGAGAGAAAAGACCCTCCTCTTTGGCTCGAGAGAAAAGACCCTCCTCTCTGGCTAGAGAGAAACGACCCTCCCTCTGGCTAGAGAGAAACGACCCTCCTCTCTGGCTCGAGAGAAACATCCCTCAACTCTCTGGCTACAAAGAAACGACTCTCAACTCTCTGGCTACAAAGAAACATCCCTCAATCCCTCTGGCTCCAAAGAAACGACCCTCCCTCTGGCTCCAAAGAAACGACCCTCCCTCTGGCTCCAAAGAAACGACCCTTCATCTGGCTCGAAATAAACGACCCTCCCTCTGGCTCGAAATAAATGACCCTCCCTCTGCCTAGAAACGACCCTCCCTCTACCTAGAAACGACCCTCCCTCTGCCTAGAAACGACCCTCCCTCTGCCTAGAAACGACCCTCCCTCTGCCTAGAAACGACCCTCCCTCTGCCTAGAAACGACCCTCCCTCTGCCTAGAAACGACCCTCCCTCTGCCTAGAAACGACCCTCCCTCTGCCTAGAAACGACCCTCCCTCTGCCTAGAAACGACCCTCCCTCTGCCTAGAAACGACCCTCCCTCTGCCTAGAAACGACCCTCCCTCTGGATAGAAAGAACATTTTTACAGGACCTTTCTTCTTCTCTTTTTAACCACAGTTCATAGAAACATGTTTTCACATATGTAGACACTGGTATGGTGCTGGAGAGAATGAATACGAGGTTGAAAAGAGGTGGAGTTGTCCTTTAAGGCCGTCCAGGTCGAGGCTGGGTTCTGAGGCTGCAGCCTCCATCATGTCATAATAACCCTAACCACTAGTAACAGCAACCCTAAGTACTACAACACCACTACTCACCTCTAGTAGTTTAAGGCTGTCCAGGTCGAGGCTGGGTTCTGAGGCTGCGGCCTCCATCATGTCCATGTTGTGTAGTCCCTGTTTCCTGTCTCCACTCAGCATGCGGTACCCGAAGAACAGCGCCACGATCAGCACCGCTACTATGGAGACAGACGCCAGGGCAATCACGATGGTCTCCTCGCGGTACAGTGGCCGCGGGTCTGGGGATGATGACATCACAGGGTCAGAGGATGACATCACACAGCAGGGGTCAGAGGTTAGGGGTCAGAGTTGGTTAGGGGCAGGTACGGAGATCCTACATCCTAAAACACAGCTTCTATAATTTCTATTGGGCCAAGAGCCTGGTCACATTTCCATTTCAGGATCATAGCACCATACAGAGATAAACATAGCTTGGTCTACAGGTAGGTAAATGTTTCTCCTTCATAAAGCTAGAGAGCCAGTTCACCTTGCTTACGATGTGCATCACTCTCTAATATTCATCCATTCACTCACTTCACATACTGAACTAACTCAACTAACGAACACTTTCAGGAACAGGAGTCAACTGGGGGATCTTCAAGAGATCTCCTGTCCTCCGGTCTTTAATATCAAACATGTCACGTTCTGGCCTTAGTTCCTTTGTTTGGTCTTTATTTAGTATGTTCAGGGCGTGAGTTGGGGTGGGCAGTCTGTGTTTGGTCTTTATTTAGTATGGTCAGGACGTGAGTTGGGGTGGGCAGTCTATGTTTGGTCTTTATTTAGTATGGTCAGGGCGTGAGTTGGGGTGGGCAGTCTGTGTTTGGTCTTTATTTAGTATGGTCAGGGTGTGAGTTGGGGTGGGCAGTCTGTGTTTTGTCTTTATTTAGTATGGTCAGGGCGTGAGTTGGGGTGGGCAGTCTGTGTTTGGTCTTTATTTAGTATGGTCAGGGTGTGAGTTGGGGTGGGCAGTCTGTGTTTGGTCTTTATTTAGTATGGTCAGGGTGTGAGTTGGGGTGGGCAGTCTGTGTTTTATCTTTATTTAGTATGGTCAGGGTGTGAGTTGGGGTGGGCAGTCTGTGTTTTATCTTTATTTAGTATGGTCAGGGTGTGAGTTGGGGTGGGCAGTCTGTGTTTTATCTTTATTTAGTATGGTCAGGGTGTGAGTTGGGGTGGGCAGTCTGTGTTTTATCTTTATTTAGTATGGTCAGGGCGTGAGTTGGGGTGGGCAGTCTGTGTTTGGTCTTTATTTAGTATGGTCAGGGTGTGAGTTGGGGTGGGCAGTCTATGTTTGGTCTTTATTTAGTATGGTCAGGGCGTGAGTTGGGGTGGGCAGTCTGTGTTTGGTCTTTATTTAGTATGGTCAGGGCGTGAGTTGGGGGGCAGTCTATGTTTGGTCTTTATTTAGTATGGTCAGGGTGTGAGTTGGGGGGCAGTCTATGTTTGGTCTTTATTTAGTATGGTCAGGGTGTGAGTTGGGGGGCAGTCTGTGTTTGTCTTTATTTAGTATGGTCAGGGTGTGAGTTGGGGGGCAGTCTGTGTTTTATCTTTATTTAGTATGGTCAGGGTGTGAGTTGGGGGGCAGTCTGTGTTTTGTCTTTATTTAGTATGGTCAGGGCGTGAGTTGGGGTGGGCAGTCTGTGTTTTGTCTTTATTTAGTATGGTCAGGGCGTGAGTTGGGGTGGGCAGTCTGTGTTTGGTCTTTATTTAGTATGGTCAGGGTGTGAGTTGGGGTGGGCAGTCTGTGTTTATCTTTATTTAGTATGGTCAGGGCGTGAGTTGGGGTGGGCAGTCTGTGTTTTATCTTTATTTAGTATGGTCAGGCGTGAGTTGGGGTGGGCAGTCTGTGTTTGGTCTTTATTTAGTATGGTCAGGGCGTGAGTTGGGGTGGGCAGTCTATGTTTTGTCTTTATTTAGTATGGTCAGGGCGTGAGTTGGGGTGGGCAGTCTGTGTTCTTTTTTCTATAATTTGGGATTTCTGTGTTTGGCCTGGTATGGTTCTCAATCAGAGGCAGCTGTCAATCGTTCTCCCTGATTGAGAACCCTACTTAGGTAGCCTGGTTGTCCCTGATTGAGAACCCTACTTAGGTAGCCTGGTTGTCCCTGATTGAGAACCCTACTTAGGATTGCCTGGTTGGCGCCGACAGAGATGGCCGCCTCGCTTCGCGTTCCTAGGAAACTATGCAGTTTTTTGTTTTTTTACGTGTTATTTCTTACATTAGTACCCCAGGTCATCTTAGGTTTCATTACATACAGTCGAGAAGAACTACTGAATATAAGATCAGCGTCAACTCACCAAGAATATGTTTTCCAGCGACGCGGATCCTGTGTTCTGCCTTACAAACAGGACAACGGAATGGATCGCATGCAGCGACCCAAAAAAACGACTCCGAAAATGAGGGAAACGAGGCGGTCTTCTGGTCAGACTCTGGAGACGGGCACACCGTGCACCACTCCCTAGCATTCTTCTTGCCAATGTCCAGTCTCTTGACAACAAGGTTGATGAAATCCGAGCAAGGGTAGCATTCAGAGGGACATCAGAGACTGTAACGTTCTGTGCTTCACGGAAACATGGCTCACTGGAGAGACGCTATCCGAGGCGGTGCAGCCAACGGGTTTCTCCACGCATCGCGCCGACAGATACAAACACCTTTTCTGGTAACGAACTTTATTTAACTCTTTGCAAACTGGAAACCATTTATCCGGAGGCTGCATTCATTGTAGCTGGGGATTTTAACAAGGCTAATCTGAAAACAAGACTCCCTAAATTTTATCAGCATATCGATTGCGCAACCAGGGGTGGAAAAACCTTGGATCATTGTTACTTCCGCAACGCATATAAGGCCCTGCCCCGCCCCCCCTTTCGGAAAAGCTGACCACGACTCCATTTTGTTGATCCCTGCCTACAGACAGAAACTAAAACAAGAGGCTCCCACGCTGAGGTCTGTCCAACGCTGGTCCGACCAATCTGATTCCACACTCCAAGACTGCTTCCATCACGTGGACTGGGATATGTTTCGTATTGCGTCAGATAACAACATTGACGAATACGCTGATTCGGTGTGCGAGTTCATTAGAACATGCGTCGAAGATGTCGTTCCCATAGCAACGATTAAAACATTCCCTAACCAGAAACCGTGGATTGATGGCAGCATTCGCGTGAAACTGAAAGCGCGAACCACTGCTTTTAATCAGGGCAAGGTGTCTGGTAACATGACCGAATATAAACAATGCAGCTATTCCCTCCGCAAGGCTGTCAAACAAGCTAAGCGTCAGTATAGAGACAAAGTAGAATCTCAATTCAATGGCTCAGACACAAGAGGCATGTGGCAGGGTCTACAGTCAATCACGGACTACAAGATGAAATCCAGCCCAGTCACGGAAGAGGATGTCTTGCTCCCAGGCAGACTAAATAACTTTTTGCCCGCTTTGAGGACAATACAGTGCCACTGACGCGGCCTGCAACGAAAACATGCGGTCTCTCCTTCACTGCAGCCGAGGTGAGTGAGGTGAGTAAGACATTTAAATTGTGTTAACCCTCGCAAGGCTGCAAGCCCAGACGGCATCCCCAGCCGCGCCCTCAGAGCATGCGCAGACCAGCTGGCCGGTGTGTTTACGGACATATTCAATCAATCCCTATACCAGTCTGCTGTTCCCACATGCTTCAAGAGGGCCAGCATTGTTCCTGTTCCCAAGAAAGCTAAGGTAACTGAGCTAAACGACTACCGCCCAATAGCACTCACTTCCGTCATCATGAAGTGCTTTGAGAGACTAGTCAAGGACCATATCACCTCCACCCTACCTGACACCCTAGACCCACTCCAATTTGCTTACCGCCCAAATAGGTCCACAGACGATGCAATCTCAACCACACTGCACACTGCCCTAACCCATCTGGACAAGAGGAATACATACCTATGTGAGAATGCTGTTCATCGACTACAGCTCGGCATTCAACACCGTAGTACCCTCCAAGCTCGTCATCAAGCTCGAGACCCTGGGTCTCGACCCCGCCCTGTGCAACTGGGTACTGGACTTCCTGACGGGCCGCCCCCAGGTGGTGAGGGTAGGCAACAACATCTCCTCCCCGCTGATCCTCAACACTGGGGCCCCACAAGGGTGCGTTCTGAGCCCTCTCCTGTACTCCCTGTTCACCCACGACTGCGTGGCCACGCACGCCTCAACTCAATCATCAAGTTTGCGGACGACACAACAGTGGTAGGCTTGATTACCAACAACGACGAGACGGCCTACAGGGAGGAGGTGAGGGAAAAGGTGTCAGGAAAATAACCTCACACTCAACGTCAACAAAACTAAGGAGATGATTGTGGACTTCAGGAAACAGCAGAGGGAACACCCCCTATCCACATCGATGGAACAGTAGTGGAGAGGGTAGCAAGTTTTAAGTTCCTCGGCATACACATCACAGACAAACTGAATTGGTCCACTCACACAGACAGCATCGTGAAGAAGGCGCAGCAGCGCCTCTTCAACCTCAGGAGGCTGAAGAAATTCGGCTTGTCACCTAAAGCACTCACAAACTTCTACAGATGCACAATCGAGAGCATCCTGGCGGGCTGTATCACCGCCTGGTACGGCAACTGCTCCGCCCTCAACCGTAAGGCTCTCAGAGGGTAGTGAGGTCTGCACAACGCATCACCGGGGGCAAACTACCTGCCCTCTAGGACACCTACACCACCCGATGTTACAGGAAGGCCATAAAGATCATCAAGGACATCAACCACCCGAGCCACTGACTGTTCACCCCGCTATCATCCAGAAGGCGAGGTCAGTACAGGTGCATCAAAGCTGGGACCGAGAGACTGAAAAACAGCTTCTATCTCAAGGCCATCAGACTGTTAAACAGCCACCACAATAACATTGAGTGGCTGCTGCCAACACACTGACACTGACTCAACTCAGCCACTTTAATAATGGGAATTGATGGGTTATGATGTAAATATATCACTAGCCACTTTAAACAATGCTACCTTATATAATGTTACTTACCCTACATTATTCATCTCATATGCATACGTATATACTGTACTCTATATCATCGACTGCATCCTTATGTAATACATGTATCACTAGCCACTTTAACTATGCCACTTTGTTTACATACTCATCTCATATGTATATACTGTACTCGATACCATCTACTGTATCTTGCCTATGCTGCTCTGTACCATCACTCATTCATACATCCTTATGTACATATTCTTTATCCCCTTACACTGTGTATAAGACAGTAGTTTTGGAATTGTTAGTTAGATTACTTGTTGGTTATTACTGCATTGTCGGAACTAGAAGCACAAGCATTTCGCTACACTCGCATTAACATCTACTAACCATGTGTATGTGACAAATAAAATTGGATTTGATTTGATTTGTCCCTGATTGAGAACCATACTTAGGTAGCCTGGTTGTCCCTGATTGGGAACCATACTTAGGCAGCCTGGTTGTCCCTGATTGAGAACCATACTTAGGTAGCCTGGTTGTCCCTGATTGAGAACCATACTTAGGTAGCCTGGTTGTCTCTGATTGAGAACCATACTTAGGTAGCCTGGTTGTCTCTGATTGAGAACTCTACTTAGGTAGCCTGGTTGTCTCTGATTGAGAACCATACTTAGGTAGCCTGGTTGTCCCTGATTGAGAACCATACTTAGGCAGCCTGGTTGTCCCTGATTGAGAACCATACTTAGGTAGCCTGGTTGTCCCTGATTGAGAACCATACTTAGGCAGCCTGGTTGTCCCTGATTGAGAACCATACTTAGGCAGCCTGGTTGTCCCTGATTGAGAACCATACTTAGGTAGCCTGGTTGTCCCTGATTGGGAACCATACTTAGGTAGCCTGGTTGTCCCTGATTGAGAACCATACTTAGGTAGCCTGGTTGTCCCTGATTGAGAACCATACTTAGGTAGCCTGGTTGTCCCTGATTGAGAACCATACTTAGGTAGCCTGGTTGTCCCTGATTGGGAACCATACTTAGGTAGCCTGGTTATCCCTGATTGAGAACCATACTTAGGTAGCCTGGTTGTCTCTGATTGAGAACCATACTTAGGTAGCCTGGTTATCCCTGATTGAGAACCATACTTAGGTAGCCTGGTTGTCTCTGATTGAGAACCATACTTAGGTAGCCTGGTTGTCTCTGATTGAGAACCCTACTTAGGCAGCCTGGTTGTCTCTGATTGAGAACCCTACTTAGGCAGCCTGGTTGTCCCTGATTGAGAACCATACTTAGGCAGCCTGGTTGTCTCTGATTGAGAACCATACTTAGGTAGCCTGGTTGTCCCTGATTGAGAACCATACTTAGGCAGCCTGTTTTCACCTTTGAGTTGTGGGTGTTTATTTTCTGTTCTGTGTTTTGCGTCACCGTTCAGGACTGTTAGTTTTTGTCATTTTATTGTTTTTGTTCAAGTGTTCGGTATTAAATACAATATGGACACCAACCACGCTGCGCATTGGTCTGACATGTCTTACTCCTCGTCAGGACGAAGACAAGCGTTACAATGAGATACAACTCAGTGTGACATCATACACACAGACTCACTACTACTGTCTACTAACATATATAACTCACTACTACTGTCTACTAACAGATATAATATATATATATAATAGACAAGCGTTACAATGAGATACAACTCAGTGTGACATCATACACACAGACTCACTACTACTGTCTACTAACATATATAACTCACTACTACTGTCTACCAACAGATATAACTCACTACTACAGTCTACCAACACATATAACTCACTACTACTGTCTACTAACAGATATAACTATATATATATATAGTATATAATATTCTCTCTTTGCTTGGCATCATGGGAAAATGAAAAGAAATCAGCCACGACCCCAGAAAAAACAGTAGCCTGAAGGTACCACGTTCATCTGTACAAACAATAGTACGCAAGTATAAACACCATGGGACCACGCAGCCGTCATACCGCTCAGGAAGGAGACGCGTTCTGTCTCCTAGAGATGAACGTACTTTGGTGTGAAAAGTGCAAATCAATCCCAGAACAACAGCAAAGGACCTTGTGAAGATGCTGGAGGAAACAGGTACAAAAGTATCTATATCCACAGTAAAACGAGTCCTATATCAACATAACCTGAAAGGCCGCTCAGCAAGGAAGAAGCCACTGCTCCAAAACCGCCATAAAAAGCCAGACTACGGTTTGCAACTGCACATGGGGACAAAGATCGTACTTTTTGGAGAAATGTCCTCTGGTCTGATGAAACAGAAATAGAATTGTTTGGCCAGAATGACCATCGTTATGTTTGGAGGAAAAAGGGGAGAAGCTTGCAAGCCAAGAACACCATCCCAACAGTGAAGCACGCGGGTGGGAGCATCATGTTGTGGGGGTGGCAGCATCATGTTGTGGGGGTGGCAGCATCATGTTGTGGGGGTGGCAGCATCATGTTGTGGAGGTGGCAGCATCATGTTGTGGGGGTGGCAGCATCATGTTGTGGGGGTGGCAGCATCATGTTGTGGGGTGGCAGCATCATGTTGTGGGGGTGGCAGCATCATGTTGTGGTGGTGGCAGCATCATGTTGTGGGGGTGGCAGCATCATGTTGTGGAGGTGGCAGCATCATGTTGTGGAGGTGGCAGCATCATGTTGTGGGGGTGGCAGCATCATGTTGTGGAGGTGGCAGCATCATGTTGTGGGGTGGCAGCATCATGTTGTGGGGGTGGCAGCATCATGTTGTGGGGGTGGCAGCATCATGTTGTGGGGTGGCAGCATCATGTTGTGGGGGTGGCAGCATCATGTTGTGGGGTGGCAGCATCATGTTGTGGAGGTGGCAGCATCATGTTGTGGGGTGGCAGCATCATGTTGTGGGGGTGGCAGCATCATGTTGTGGGGGTGGCAGCATCATGTTGTGGGGGTGGCAGCATCATGTTGTGGAGGTGGCAGCATCATGTTGTGGAGGTGGCAGCATCATGTTGTGGGGGTGGCAGCATCATGTTGTGGGGGGTGGCAGCATCATGTTGTGGGGGTGGCAGCATCATGTTGTGGGGTGGCAGCATCATGTTGTGGGGTGGCAGCATCATGTTGTGGGGTGGCAGCATCATGTTGTGGGGGTGGCAGCATCATGTTGTGGAGGTGGCAGCATCATGTTGTGGAGGTGGCAGCATCATGTTGTGGGGGTGGCAGCATCATGTTGTGGGGGGTGGCAGCATCATGTTGTGGAGGTGGCAGCATCATGTTGTGGCGGTGGCAGCATCATGTTGTGGGGGTGGCAGCATCATGTTGTGGGGGTGGCAGCATCATGTTGTGGGGGTGGCAGCATCATGTTGTGGGGGTGGCAGCATCATGTTGTGGGGGTGGCAGCATCATGTTGTGGGGGTGGCAGCATCATGTTGTGGGGGTGGCAGCATCATGTTGTGGGGGTGGCAGCATCATGTTGTGGGGGTGGCAGCATCATGTTGTGGGGGTGGCAGCATCATGTTGTGGAGGTGGCAGCATCATGTTGTGGGGGTGGCAGCATCATGTTGTGGAGGTGGCAGCATCATGTTGTGGGGGTGGCAGCATCATGTTGTGGAGGTGGCAGCATCATGTTGTGGGGTGGCAGCATCATGTTGTGGGGGTGGCAGCATCATGTTGTGGGGGTGGCAGCATCATGTTGTGGGGGTGGCAGCATCATGTTGTGGGGGTGGCAGCATCATGTTGTGGTGGTGGCAGCATCATGTTGTGGGGGTGGCAGCATCATGTTGTGGAGGTGGCAGCATCATGTTGTGGAGGTGGCAGCATCATGTTGTGGGGGTGGCAGCATCATGTTGTGGAGGTGGCAGCATCATGTTGTGGTGTGGCAGCATCATGTTGTGGGGGTGGCAGCATCATGTTGTGGGGGTGGCAGCATCATGTTGTGGGGTGGCAGCATCATGTTGTGGGGGTGGCAGCATCATGTTGTGGGGTGGCAGCATCATGTTGTGGAGGTGGCAGCATCATGTTGTGGGGTGGCAGCATCATGTTGTGGGGTGGCAGCATCATGTTGTGGGGGTGGCAGCATCATGTTGTGGGGGTGGCAGCATCATGTTGTGGGGGTGGCAGCATCATGTTGTGGGGGGGGCAGCATCATGTTGTGGGGGTGGCAGCATCATGTTGTGGGGGTGGCAGCATCATGTTGTGGGGGTGGCAGCATCATGTTGTGGGGGTGGCAGCATCATGTTGTGGGGTGGCAGCATCATGTTGTGGGGGTGGCAGCATCATGTTGTGGAGGTGGCAGCATCATGTTGTGGAGGTGGCAGCATCATGTTGTGGGGTGGCAGCATCATGTTGTGGAGGTGGCAGCATCATGTTGTGGTGTGGCAGCATCATGTTGTGGGGGTGGCAGCATCATGTTGTGGGGTGGCAGCATCATGTTGTGGGGTGGCAGCATCATGTTGTGGGGGTGGCAGCATCATGTTGTGGGGGTGGCAGCATCATGTTGTGGAGGTGGCAGCATCATGTTGTGGGGTGGCAGCATCATGTTGTGGGGTGGCAGCATCATGTTGTGGGGTGGCAGCATGATGTTGTGGGGGTGGCAGCATCATGTTGTGGGGGTGGCAGCATCATGTTGCGGGGGTGGCAGCATCATGTTGTGGGGGTGGCAGCATCATGTTGTGGGGGTGGCAGCATCATGTTGTGGGGGTGGCAGCATCATGTTGTGGGGGTGGCAGCATCATGTTGTGGGGTGGCAGCATCATGTTGTGGGGGTGGCAGCATAATGTTGTGGGGGTGGCAGCATCATGTTGTGGGGGTGGCAGCATCATGTTGTGGGGGTGGCAGCATCATGTTGTGGAGGTGGCAGCATCATGTTGTGGAGGTGGCAGCATCATGTTGTGGGGGTGGCAGCATCATGTTGTGGGGGTGGCAGCATCATGTTGTGGAGGTGGCAGCATCATGTTGTGGCGGTGGCAGCATCATGTTGTGGCGGTGGCAGCATCATGTTGTGGCGGTGGCAGCATCATGTTGTGGGGTGGCAGCATCATGTTGTAGGGGTGGCAGCATCATGTTGTGGGGGTGGCAGCATCATGTTGTGGGGGTGGCAGCATCATGTTGTGGAGGTGGCAGCATCATGTTGTGGGGGTGGCAGCATCATGTTGTGGAGGTGGCAGCATCATGTTGTGGGGTGGCAGCATCATGTTGTGGGGGTGGCAGCATCATGTTGTGGGGGTGGCAGCATCATGTTGTGGGGGTGGCAGCATCATGTTGTGGGGGTGGCAGCATCATGTTGTGGGGGTGGCAGCATCATGTTGTGGAAGTGGCAGCATCATGTTGTGGAGGTGGCAGCATCATGTTGTGGAGGTGGCAGCATCATGTTGTGGGGGTGGCAGCATCATGTTGTGGGGGTGGCAGCATCATGTTGTGGGGGTGGCAGCATCATGTTGTGGGGTGGCAGCATCATGTTGTGGGGGGTGGCAGCATCATGTTGTGGAGGTGGCAGCATCATGTTGTGGAGGTGGCAGCATCATGTTGTGGAGGTGGCAGCATCATGTTGTGGGGGTGGCAGCATCATGTTGTGGGGGTGGCAGCATCATGTTGTGGAGGTGGCAGCATCATGTTGTGGGGGGCAGCATCATGTTGTGGGGTGGCAGCATCATGTTGTGGAGGTGGCAGCATCATGTTGTGGGGGCAGCATCATGGCAGCATCATGTTGTGGGGGGTGGCAGCATCATGTTGTGGGAGTAAGCAGCATCATGTTGTGGGGGTGGCAGCATTATGTTGTGGAGGTGGCAGCATCATGTTGTTGGGGTGGCAGCATCATGTTGTGGGGTGGCAGCATCATGTTGTGGAAGGTGGCAGCATCATGTTGTGGGGGTAGCAGCATCATGTTATGGGGTGGCAGCATCATGTTGTGGAGGGCAGCATCATGTTGTGGAGGTGGCAGCATCATGTTGTGGAGGTGGCAGCATCATGTTGTGGGGGTGGCAGCATCATGTTGTGGGGGTGGCAGCATCATGTTGTGGGGGTGGCAGCATCATGTTGTGGGGGTGGCAGCATCATGTTGTGGGGTGGCAGCATCATGTTGTGGGGTGGCAGCATCATGTTGTGGGGGTGGCAGCATCATGTTGTGGAGGTGGCAGCATCATGTTGTGGGGAGGCAGCATCATGTTGTGGGGTGGCAGCATCATGTTGTGGGGTGGCAGCATCATGTTATGGGGTGTGGCAGCATCATGTTATGGGGGTGGCAGCATCATGTTGTGGGGGTGGCAGCATCATGTTATGGGGGTGGCAGCATCATGTTGTGGAGGTGGCAGCATCATGTTGTGGGGGTGGCAGCATCATGTTATGGGGTGGCAGCATCATGTTATGGGGGTGGCAGCATCATGTTATGGGGTGGCAGCATCATGTTGTGGGGTGGCAGCATCATGTTGTGGGGGGTGGCAGCATCATGTTATGGGGGTGGCAGCATCATGTTTATGGGGTGGCAGCATCATGTTATGGGGGTGGCAGCATCATGTTGTGGGGGTGGCAGCATCATGTTGTGGGGGTGGCAGCATCATGTTATGGGGGTGGCAGCATCATGTTGTGGAGGTGGCAGCATCATGTTGTGGGGGTGGCAGCATCATGTTGTGGGGGTGCTTTGTTGCAGGAGGGACTGGTGCACTTCACAAAATAGATGGCATCATGAGGGAGGAAAATTCAGTGGATATATTGAAGCAACATCTCAAGATATCAGTCAGGAAGTTAAAGCTTGGTCGCAAATGGGTCTTCTAAATGGACAATGACCCCAAGCATATTTCCAATGTTGTTGCAAAATGGCTTAAGGACAACAAAGTCAAGGTATTGGAGTGGCCATCACAAAGCCCTGGCCTCAATCCTATAGAAGATTTGTGGGCAGAACTGAAAAAGATTGTGTGAGCAAGGAGACCTACAAACCTGACTCAGTTACACCAGCTCTGTCAGGAGGAATGGGCCAAAATTCGCCCAACTTATTGTGGGAAGCTTGTGGAAGGCTACCTGAAATGTTTGACCCAAGTTAAACCATTTAAAGGCAATACTACCCAATACTAATTGAGTGTATGTAAACTTCTGACCCACTGGGAATGTGATGAAAGAAATAAAGATTAAATAAATAATTCTCTCTACTATTATTCTAACATTTCACATTCTTAAAATAAAGTGGTGATCCTAACGGACCTGAAACTGATCTTGACAAGGAATTTTATTAGCGATTAAATGTCAGGAATGGTGAAGAACTGAGTTTAAATGTATTTGGCTGAGGTGTATATATTTATATATTCTCATTCACCCCAGACTAACACCAGAATAAAACCAGACTAAAACCAGACTAAAACCAGACTAATACCAGACTAAAACCAGACTAAAACCAGACTAAAAGCAGACTAATACCAGACTAAAAGCAGACTAATACCAGACTAATACCAGACTAACGCCAGACTAAAACCAGACTAATACCAGACTAAAACCAGACTAAAACAGACTAAAACCAGACTAATACCAGACTAAAAGCAGACTAATACCAGACTAAAACCAGACTAAAAGCAGACTAAAAGCAGACTAATACCAGACTAAAAGCAGACTAATACCAGACTAAAACCAGACTAAAACCAGACTAAAAGCAGACTAAAACCTCAGAGAGTATGGACTAGTTTAGAAGATCCTCTGCGTGACCTGCAGGTAGAAACGTACTAACGACGACTTCTCTCTGACGTTATACTACTAACGACACTCCCACTGTTGTGTCGCTGTGTTGTGTGTGGGGTTAGGGGTCATCATACTTACATAGCTGTGCAGAGGTGGGGCTGGGCGGGGGGAAGTCCTCGGTGAAGTTGACGTTACACATGTTGGTGCTACAGCAGCAGAACCTATACGTCCCGTTCTGGATCTGAGACGGAGTGGTGGTAACCACGCAACGGTCGTCATGGCACTCCTGCTGGTCCCCGATGTGAGTCCAGCATCCTGGGAGAGGAGAGAGAGAGAGGATGAGGAGACTGGTGTGGACAGGATGAGAGAGAGAATCTGAAACCTAACCCACTGCCGAGCCCCACCACAAATCCATCACCTAAAGAAAGATGAACCTGGAGAAGAGTCCCCTAAGCAAGCTGGTCCTGGAGCTCTGTTCACAAACACAAACACACCCTACAGAGCCCCATGACAACAGCACAATTAGACCCAACCAAATCATGAGAAAACAAAAAGATAATTACTTAACACATTGGAAAGAATTAACCCCAAAAAACAGATCAAACCAGAATGCTATTTGGCCCTAAACAGAGAGTACACAGCGGCAGAATACCTGACCACTGTGACTGACCCAAACTTAAGGAAAGCTTTGACTATGTACAGACTCAGTGAGCATAGCCTTGCTATTGAGAAAGGCTGCCGTAGGCAGAACATGGCTCTCAAGAAGACAGGCTATGTGCCCACTGCCCACAAAATGAGGTGGAAACTGAGCTGCACTTCCTAACCTCCTGCCAAATGTATGACCATATTGGAGACACAAAAATCCCTCAGATTACACAGATCCACAAAGAATTAGAAAACAAACCAAACATTGATCAACTCCCATATGTATTAGGTGACTTACCACAGTGTGACATCACAGCAGCAAGACATGTGACCCGTTGCCGTGAGAAAAGGCCAACCAGTGAAGAACAAACAACCTCGTAAATTAGGGATGCACGATATAGCAGTAAGCATATCGGAATCGGCTGATATTAACTAAAAATGCCAACAAAGGCATCGGCCTGATGTGTAGTTTAACACAGATGTGCTTAACCAATGTTAAAGCTGGCGTGCATACCTACCTGTATAACGTAGGTAGATGAGGTAATGTCAAAGCTGATGTGCATACCTACCTGTATAACGTAGGTAGATGAGGTAATGTCAAAGCTGATGTGCATACCTACCTGTATAACGTAGGTAGATGAGGTAATGTCAAAGCTGATGTGCATACCTGTATAAGGTAGGTAGATGAGGTACATACCTGTATAAGGTAGGTAGATGAGGTACATACCTGTATAAGGTAGGTAGATGAGGTACATACCTGTATAAGGTAGGTAGATGACCTACATACCTGTATAACGTAGGTAGATGACCTACATACCTGTATAACGTAGGTAGATGACCTACATACCTGTATAACGTAGGTAGATGACCTACATACCTGTATAACGTAGGTAGATGAGGTACATACCTGTATAACGTAGGTAGATGAGGTACATGCCTGCATAACGTAGGTAGATGACCTACATACCTGTATAACGTAGGTAGATGACCTACATACCTGTATAACGTAGGTAGATGAGGTACATACCTGTATAAGGTAGGTAGATGAGGTACATACCTGTATAAGGTAGGTAGATGACCTACATACCTGTATAACGTAGGTAGATGACCTACATACCTGTATAACGTAGGTAGATGACCTACATACCTGTATAACGTAGGTAGATGGGGTACATACCTGTATAACGTAGGTAGATGGGTACATGCCTGCATAACGTAGGTAGATGACCTACATACCTGTATAACGTAGGTAGATGACCTACATACCTTATATAACGTAGGTAGATGAGGTACATACCTGCATAACGTAGGTAGATGACCTACATACCTATATAACGTAGGTAGATGACCTACATACCTATATAACGTAGGTAGATGAGGTACATACCTGCATAACGTAGGTAGATGACCTACATACCTATATAACGTAGGTAGATGACCTACATACCTGTATAATACCTGTATATCAATCAAGCTCATTGATACCTGTATATCAATGAGCTTGATGCTATGATAAGCTCCTTTCCTGAGGACGGCTCACCTCTCACAGTTCTGGGCGACTTTAACCTCCCACGTCTACCTTTGACTCATTCCTCTCTGCCTCCTTCTTTCCACTCCTCTCCTCTTTTGACCTCACCCTCTCACCTTCCCCCTACTCACAAGGCAGGCAATACGCTTGACCTCATCTTTACTAGATGCTGTTCTTCCACTAACCTCATTGCAACTCCCTCCAAGTCTCCGACCACTACCTTGTATCCTTTTCCCTCTCGCTCTCATCAACACTTCCCACACTGCCCCTACTCGGATGGTATCGCGCCGTCCCAACCTTCGCTCTCTCTCCCCCGCTACTCTCTCCTCTTCCATCCTATCATCTCTTCCCTCTGCTCAAACTTTCTCCAACCTATCTCCTGATTCTACCTCCTCAACCCTCCTCTCCTCCCTTACTGCATCCCTTTGACTCTCTATGTCCCCTATCCTCCAGGCCGGCTCGGTCCTCCCCTCCCGCTCCGTGGCTCGACGACTCATTGCGAGCTCACAGAACAGGGCTCCGGGCAGCCGAGCGGAAATGGAGGAAAACTCGCCTCCCTGCGGACCTGGCATCCTTTTACTCCCTCCTCTCTACATTTTTTCCTCCTCTGTCTCTGCTGCTAAGCCACTTTCTACCATTCTAAATTCCAAGCATCTGCCTCTAACCCTAGGAAGCTCTTTGCAACCTTCTCCTCCCTCCTGAATCCCCCTCCTCCTCCTCTCTGCAGATGACTTCGTCAGCCATTTTGAAAAGAAGGTCGATTTACATCCGATCCTCGTCTGCTAAGTCCAAACGGCACCGCTGGTTCTGCTCACACTGCCCTACCCTGTGCTCTGACCTCTTTCTCCCTCTCTCTCAGATGAAATCTCGCGTCTTGTGACGGCCGGCCTTAACAACCTGCCCTGACCCTATCCCCTCCTCTCTTCTCCAGACCATTTCCGGAGACCTTCTCCCTTACCTCACCTCGCTCATCAACTCATCCCTGACCGCTGGCTACGTCCCTCCCGTCTTCAAGAGAGCGAGAGTTGCACCCCCTTCTGAAAAAACCTACACTCGATCCCTCCGATGTCAGCAACTACAGACCAGTATCCCTTCTCTCTTTTCTCTCCAAAACTCTTGAGCGTGCCGTCCTTGGCCAGCTCTACCGCTATCTCTCTCAGAATGACCTTCTTGATCCAAATCAGTCAGGTTTCAAGACTAGTCATTCAACTGAGACTGCTCTTCTCTGTATCACGGAGCGCTCCGCACTGCTAAAGCTAACTCTCTCTCCTCTGCTCTCATCCTTCTAGACCTATCGGCTGCCTTCGATACTGTGAACCATCAGATCCTCCTCTCCACCCTCTCCGAGTTGGGCATCTCCGGCGCGGCCACGCTCTAGTTGCGTCCTACCTGACAGGTCGCTCCTACCAGGTGGCGTGGCGAGAATCTGTCTCCTCACCACGCTCTCACCACTGGTGTCCCCCAGGGCTCTGTTCTAGGCCCTCTCTTATTCTCGCTATACACCAAGTCACTTGTCTCTGTCATAACCTCACATGGTCTCTCCTATCATTGCTATGCAGACGACACACAATTAATCTTCTCCTTTCCCCCTTCTGATGACCAGGTGGCGAATCGCATCTCTGCATGTCTGGCAGACATATCAGTGTGGATGACGGATCACCACCTCAAGCTGAACCTCAGCAAGATGGAGCTCCTCTTCCTCCCGGGGAAGGACTGCCCGTTCCATGATCTCGCCATCACGGTTGACAACTCCATTGTGTCCTCCTCCCAGAGCGCTAAGAACCTTGGCGTGATCTGGACAACACCCTGTCGTTCTCAACTAACATCAAGGCGGTGTCCCGTTCCTGTAGGTTCATGCTCTACAACATCCGCAGAGTACGACCCTGCCTCACACAGGAAGCGGCGCAGGTCCTAATCCAGGCACTTGTCATCTCCCGTCTTGATTACTGCAACTCGCTGTTGGCTGGGCTCCCTGCCTGTGCCATTAAACCCCCTACAACTCATCAGAACGCCGCAGCCCGTCTGGTGTTCAACCTTCCCAAGTTCTCTCCGTCACCCGCTCCTCCGCTCTCTCCACTGACTTCCAGTTAAGCTCGCATCCGCTACAAGACCATGGTGCTTGCCTGCGGAGCAGTGAGGGGAACGGCACCTCAGTACCTCAGGCTCTGATCAGGCCCTACACCCAAACAAGGGCACTGCGTTCATCCACCTCTGGCCTGCTTGCCTCCCTACCACTGAGGAAGTACAGTTCCCGCTCAGCCCAGTCAAAACTGTTCGCTGCTCTGGCCCCCAATGGTGGAACAAACTCCCTCACGACGCCAGGACAGCGGAGTCAATCACCACCTTCCGGAGACACCTGAAACCCCACCTCTTCAAGGAATACCTAGGATAGGGTAAGTAAAAGGGTAAGTAATCCTTCTCACCCCCCTAAAAGATTTAGATGCAAGTGGCTGTTCCACTGGATGTCATAAGGTGTATGCACCAATTTGTAAAGTCGCTCTGAGAGCGTCTGCTAAATGACTTAAATGTAATGTAAATGTATAACGTAGGTAGATGAGGTACATACCTGCATAACGTAGGTAGATGACCTACATACCTGCATAACGTAGGTAGATGAGGTACATACCTGTATAACATAGGTAGAGACAGAGAGAGAGCGAGAGAGAGAGAGAGAGAGAGAGAGAGAGAGACAGAGAGAGAGAGAGAGAGACAGAGAGAGAGAGAGAGAGAGAGAGAGAGACAAAGACAGAGAGAGACAGAGACAGAGAGAGAGACAGAGAAGACAGAGAGACAGAGAGAGACAGAGAGAGAGAGAGAGAGAGAGAGACAAAAAGAGAGAGAGACAGAGAGAGAGAGAGAGAGAGAGAGACAGAGAGAGAGAGAGAGAGAGAGACAGAGAGAGAGAGACAGAGAGAGAGACAGAGAGAGAGAGAGAGAGAGAGACAGAGAGAGAGAGAGAGAGAGAGAGAGACAGAGAGAGAGACAGAGAGAGAGAGAGAGAGAGAGAGACAGAGAGAGAGAGCGAGCGAGATCAGGACAGAGGGAGAAACAGTTTTACATGAACACCAGATCCGTCTATGTGTGTAGACGTACCCTGTTTGACCAGGTGTATCTCTCCGTCTCTAGTCTTTTCCCACAGTCCATAGCATCGAGAGCCCTTACTGCAGCGTATAGTAGTATTCTCTCTGGTCATAGGCCAGTCTCCTGCTCCTCTCACTGCTCCTCCCACTGCTCCTCCCACTGCTCCCACACGCTGCTCCTCATACTGCTGCTGCTGGTCGTTGAACGCACACTCACGCTCCTCACTCTGTGCACCTAGGGACAGAGAGAGAGAGAGGGAGAGAGGGGGAAAGGGAGGGAGGGAGGGAGAGAGGGGGAAAGGGAGGATGAGAGAGGGGGGAGAGAGGGGGAAAGGGAGGGAGGGAGGGAGAGAGGGGGAAAGGGAGGATGAGAGAGGGGGGAGAGAGGGGAAACGGGAGGGAGGGAGGGAGAGAGGGGGGAAGGGAGGATGAGAGAGGGGGGAGAGAGGGGGAAAGGGAGGGAGGGAGGGAGGGAGAGAGGGGAAAGGGAGGATGAGAGAGGGGGAGAGAGGGGGAAAGGGAGGATGAGAGAGGGGGAGAGAGGGGGAAAGGGAGGGATGAGAGAGGGGGAGAGAGGGGGAAAGGGAGGATGAGAGAGGGAGAGAGAGGAGAAAGGGAGGGAGGGAGGGAGAGAGGGGGAAAGGGAGGATGAGAGAGGGGGAGAGAGGGGAAAGGGAGGATGAGAGAGGGGGGAGAGGGGGAAAGGGAGGATGAGAGAGGGGGAGAGAGCGAGAAAGGGAGGGGGAGGGAGAGAGGGGGGAAAGGGATGAGAGAGGGGGAGAGAGCGAGAAAGGGAGGGAGGGAGCGAGGGGGGAGGGGGAGGGAGGGGACAGGGAGGGGGACAGGGACAGGGAGGGAGACAGGGAGGGAGACAGGGAGGGAGGGAGGGAGGGAGGGAGGGAGGGAGGGAGGGAGGGAGGGGAGGGAGGGAGGGACAGGAAATAGCGGGATAGAGGGGAAGGGAGAGATATAGAAAAGTTAGTGAAAATCATCTGAGACAGAAAAGCGGATGGAGCATCTCAGTGATTATTATATTATTATGATGGAGGCTATATACAGGGGGTACCGGTACAGAGTCAATGTGGAGGCTATATACAGGGGGTACCGGTACAGAGTCAATGTGGAGGATATATACAGGGGGTACCAGTACAGAGTCAATGTGGAGGCTATATACAGGGGGTACCAGTACAGAGTCAATGTGGAGGCTATATACAGGGGGTACCAGTACAGAGTCAATGTGGAGGCTATATACAGGGGGTACCGGTACAGAGTCAATGTGGAGGCTATATACAGGGGGTACCGGTACAGAGTCAATGTGGAGGCTATATACAGGGGGTACCGGTAGAATTACAGATCAGGCAACATATCTGTCCAGGATTACAGATTAGACAACATATCTGTCCAGAATTACAGATCAGACAACATATCTGTCCAGAATTACAGATCAGACAACATATCTGTCCAGAATTACAGATCAGACAACATATCTGTCCAGAATTACAGATCAGACAACATATCTGTCCAGAATTACAGATCAGACAACATATCTGTCCAGAATTACAGATCAGGCAACATATCTGTCCAGTATTACAGATCAGGTAACATATCTGTCCAGTATTACAGATCAGACAACATATCTGTCCAGTATTACAGATCAGACAACATATCTGTCCAGAATTACAGATCAGACAACATATCTGTCCAGAATTACAGATCAGACAACATATCTGTCCAGTATTACAGATCAGGCAACATATCTGTCCAGTATTACAGATCAGGCAACATATCTGTCCAGTATTACAGATCAGACAACATATCTGTCCAGAATTACAGATCAGACAACATATCTGTCCAGGATTACAGATCAGACAACATATCTGTCCAGAATTACAGATCAGACAACATATCTGTCCAGAATTACAGATCAGGCAACATATCTGTCCAGAATTACAGATCAGACAACATATCTGTCCAGTATTACAGATCAGGTAACATATCTGTCCAGAATTACAGATCAGACAACATATCTGTCCAGGATTACAGATCAGGTAACATATCTGTCCAGAATTACAGATCAGACAACATATCTGTCCAGGATTACAGATCAGACAACATATCTGTCCAGGATTACAGATCAGGTAACATATCTGTCCAGAATTACAGATCAGACAACATATCTGTCCAGAATTACAGATCAGACAACATATCTGTCCAGAATTACAGATCAGACAATATATCTGTCCAGAATTACAGATCAGACAACATATCTGTCCAGAATTACAGATTAGGCAACATATCTGTCCAGAATTACAGATCAGGCAACATATCTGTCCAGAATTACAGATCAGACAACATATCTGCCCAGAATTACAGATTAGACAACATATCTGTCCAGAATTACAGATCAGACAACATATCTGCCCAGAATTACAGATTAGACAACATATCTGTCCAGAATTACAGATCAGACAACATATCTGCCCAGAATTACAGATTAGACAACACATCTGTCCAGTATTACAGATCAGGTAACATATCTGTCCAGAATTACAGATCAGGCAACATATCTGTCCAGAATTACAGATCAGACAAAATATCTGCCCAGAATTACAGATTAGACAACATATCTGTCCAGTATTACAGATCAGGTAACATATCTGTCCAGAATTACAGACTAGACAACATATCTGTCCAGTATTACAGATCAGGTAACATATCTGTCCAGAATTACAGATCAGACAACATATCTGTCCATAATTACAGATCAGACAACATATCTGTCCAGTATTACAGATTAGACAACATATCTGTCCAGAATTACAGATCAGACAACATATCTGTCCAGAATTACAGATCAGACAACATATCAGAATTATATCTGTCAGATCAGACATATATCTGTCCAGAATTACAGATCAGACAACATATCTGTCCAGAATTACAGATCAGACAACATATCTGTCCAGAATTACAGATCAGGCAACATATCTGTCCAGGATTACAGATCAGGTAACATATCTGTCCAGAATTACAGATCAGACAACATACCTGTCCAGAATTACAGATCAGACAACATATCTGTCCAGAATTACAGATCAGACAACATATCTGTCCAGAATTACAGATCAGACAACATATCTGTCCAGAATTACAGATCAGGCAACATATCTGTCCAGGATTACAGATCAGACAACATATCTGTCCAGAATTACAGATCAGACAACATATCTGTCCAGAATTACAGATCAGGTAATATATCTGTCCAGAATTACAGATCAGGCAACATATCTGTCCAGTATTACAGATCAGACAACATATCTGTCCAGAATTACAGATCAGACAACATATCTGTCCAGAATTACAGATCAGACAACATATCTGTCCAGAATTACAGATCAGACAACATATCTGTCCAGAATTACAGATCAGACAACATATCTGTCCAGAATTACAGATCAGGCAACATATCTGTCCAGAATTACAGATCAGACAACATATCTGTCCAGAATTACAGATCAGACAACATATCTGTCCAGAATTACAGATCAGACAACATATCTGTCCAGAATTACAGATCAGACAACATATCTGTCCAGAATTACAGATCAGACAACATATCTGCCCAGAATTACAGATTAGACAACATATCTGTCCAGAATTACAGATTAGACAACATATCTGTCCAGAATTACAGATTAGACAACATATCTGTCCAGTATTACAGATCAGGTAACATATCTGTCCAGAATTACAGATCAGACAACATATCTGTCCATAATTACAGATCAGACAACATATCTGTCCAGTATTACAGATTAGACAACATATCTGTCCAGAATTACAGATCAGACAACATATCTATCCAGGATTACAGATCAGGCAACATATCTGTCCAGAATTACAGATCAGACAACATATCTGTCCAGAATTACAGATCAGACAACATATCTGTCCAGTATTACAGATCAGGTAACATATCTGTCCAGAATTACAGATCAGACAACATATCTGTCCAGAATTACAGATCAGGCAACATATCTGTCCAGGATTACAGATCAGGTAACATATCTTTCCAGGATTACAGATCAGATAACATATCTGTCCAGAATTACAGATCAGACAACATATCTGTCCAGAATTACAGATCAGACAACATATCTGTCCAGAATTACAGATCAGGCAACATATCTGTCCAGAATTACAGATCAGGCAACATATCTGTCCAGTATTACAGATCAGGCAACATATCTGTCCAGTATTACAGATCAGGCAACATATCTGTCCAGAATTACAGATCAGGCAACATATCTGTCCAGAATTACAGATCAGGCAACATATCTGTCCAGAATTACAGATCAGACAACATATCTGTCCAGTATTACAGATCAGACAACATATCTGTCCAGGATTACAGATCAGGTAACATATCTGTCCAGAATTACAGATTAGGCAACATATCTGTCCAGAATTACAGATCAGACAACATATCTGTCCAGGATTACAGATCAGACAACATATCTGTCCAGTATTACAGATCAGGCAACATATCTGTCCAGAATTACAGATCAGGCAACATATCTGTCCAGAATTACAGATCAGACAACATATCTGTCCAGTATTACAGATCAGGCAACATATCTGTCCAGAATTACAGATCAGGCAACATATCTGTCCAGAATTACAGATCAGACAACATATCTGTCCAGAATTACAGATCAGACAACATATCTGTCCAGTATTACAGATTAGACAACATATCTGTCCAGAATTACAGATCAGACAACATATCTGTCCAGGATTACAGATCAGGCAACATATCTGTCCAGGATTACAGATCAGGCAACATATCTGTCCAGTATTACAGATCAGGTAACATATCTGTCCAGAATTACAGATCAGGCAACATATCTGTCCAGAATTACAGATCAGGCAACATATCTGTCCAGTATTACAGATCAGACAACATATCTGTCCAGAATTACAGACCAGACAACATATCTGTCCAGAATTACAGATCAGGCAACATATCTGTCCAGAATTACAGATCAGGCAACATATCTGTCCAGAATTACAGATCAGACAACATATCTGTCCAGAATTACAGATCAGACAACATATCTGTCCAGAATTACAGATCAGACAACATATCTGTCCAGAATTACAGATCAGACAACACATCTGTCCAGTATTACAGATCAGGTAACATATCTGTCCAGAATTACAGATCAGGCAACATATCTGTCCAGAATTACAGATCAGACAACATATCTGTCCAGAATTACAGATTAGACAACATATCTGTCCAGTATTACAGATCAGGTAACATATCTGTCCAGAATTACAGACTAGACAACATATCTGTCCAGTATTACAGATCAGGTAACATATCTGTCCAGAATTACAGATCAGACAACATATCTGTCCATAATTACAGATCAGACAACATATCTGTCCAGTATTACAGATTAGACAACATATCTGTCCAGAATTACAGATCAGACAACATATCTGTCCAGAATTACAGATCAGACAACATATCTGTCCAGAATTACAGATCAGACAACATATCTGTCCAGAATTACAGATCAGACAACATATCTGTCCAGAATTACAGATCAGGCAACATATCTGTCCAGGATTACAGATCAGGTAACATATCTGTCCAGAATTACAGATCAGGCAACATATCTGTCCAGAATTACAGATCAGACAACATATCTGTCCAGAATTACAGATCAGACAACATATCTGTCCAGAATTACAGATCAGACAACATATCTGTCCAGAATTACAGATCAGGCAACATATCTGTCCAGGATTACAGATCAGACAACATATCTGTCCAGAATTACAGATCAGACAACATATCTGTCCAGAATTACAGATCAGGCAACATATCTGTCCAGAATTACAGATCAGGCAACATATCTGTCCAGTATTACAGATCAGACAACATATCTGTCCAGAATTACAGATCAGACAACATATCTGTCCAGAATTACAGATCAGACAATATATCTGTCCAGAATTACAGATCAGACAACATATCTGTCCAGAATTACAGATCAGACAACATATCTGTCCAGAATTACAGATCAGACAACATATCTGTCCAGAATTACAGATCAGACAACATATCTGTCCAGAATTACAGATCAGACAACATATCTGTCCAGAATTACAGATCAGACAACATATCTGTCCAGAATTACAGATCAGACAACATATCTGTCCAGAATTACAGATCAGACAACATATCTGTCCAGAATTACAGATCAGACAACATATCTGTCCAGAATTACAGATCAGACAACATATCTGTCCAGAATTACAGATCTATCTGTCCAGTATTACAGATCAGGTAACATATCTGTCCAGAATTACAGATCAGACAACATATCTGTCCAGAATTACAGATCAGACAACATATCTGTCCAGTATTACAGATTAGACAACATATCTGTCCAGAATTACAGATCAGACAACATATCTGTCCAGGATTACAGATCAGGCAACATATCTGTCCAGAATTACAGATCAGACAACATATCTGTCCAGAATTACAGATCAGACAACATATCTGTCCAGTATTACAGATCAGGTAACATATCTGTCCAGAATTACAGATCAGACAACATATCTGTCCAGAATTACAGATCAGGCAACATATCTGTCCAGGATTACAGATCAGGTAACATATCTTTCCAGGATTACAGATCAGATAACATATCTGTCCAGAATTACAGATCAGACAACATATCTGTCCAGAATTACAGATCAGACAACATATCTGTCCAGAATTACAGATCAGGCAACATATCTGTCCAGAATTACAGATCAGGCAACATATCTGTCCAGTATTACAGATCAGGCAACATATCTGTCCAGTATTACAGATCAGGCAACATATCTGTCCAGAATTACAGATCAGGCAACATATCTGTCCAGAATTACAGATCAGACAACATATCTGTCCAGTATTACAGATCAGACAACATATCTGTCCAGGATTACAGATCAGGTAACATATCTGTCCAGAATTACAGATTAGGCAACATATCTGTCCAGAATTACAGATCAGACAACATATCTGTCCAGGATTACAGATCAGACAACATATCTGTCCAGTATTACAGATCAGGCAACATATCTGTCCAGAATTACAGATCAGGCAACATATCTGTCCAGAATTACAGATCAGACAACATATCTGTCCAGTATTACAGATCAGGCAACATATCTGTCCAGAATTACAGATCAGGCAACATATCTGTCCAGAATTACAGATCAGACAACATATCTGTCCAGAATTACAGATCAGACAACATATCTGTCCAGAATTACAGATCAGACAACATATCTGTCCAGTATTACAGATCAGGTAACATATCTGTCCAGAATTACAGATCAGACAACATATCTGTCCAGAATTACAGATCAGACAACATATCTGTCCAGTATTACAGATTAGACAACATATCTGTCCAGAATTACAGATCAGACAACATATCTGTCCAGGATTACAGATCAGGCAACATATCTGTCCAGGATTACAGATCAGGCAACATATCTGTCCAGTATTACAGATCAGGTAACATATCTGTCCAGAATTACAGATCAGGCAACATATCTGTCCAGAATTACAGATCAGGCAACATATCTGTCCAGTATTACAGATCAGGTAACATATCTGTCCAGAATTACAGATCAGGCAACATATCTGTCCAGAATTACAGATCAGGCAACATATCTGTCCAGTATTACAGATCAGACAACATATCTGTCCAGAATTACAGATCAGACAACATATCTGTCCAGAATTACAGATCAGACAACATATCTGTCCAGAATTACAGATCAGACAACATATCTGTCCAGAATTACAGATCAGACAACATATCTGTCCAGAATTACAGATCAGACAATCTGTCCATATCTGTCCAGAATTACAGATCAGACAACATATCTGTCCAGAATTACAGATCAGACAACATATCTGTCCAGAATTACAGATCAGACAACATATCTGTCCAGTATTACAGATTAGACAACATATCTGTCCAGAATTACAGATCAGACAACATATCTGTCAGGCAACATATCTGTCCAGAATTACAGATCAGACAACATATCTGTCCAGAATTACAGATCAGACAACATATCTGTCCAGTATTACAGATCAGGTAACATATCTGTCCAGAATTACAGATCAGACAACATATCTGTCCAGAATTACAGATCAGGCAACATATCTGTCCAGGATTACAGATCAGGTAACATATCTGTCCAGAATTACAGATCAGACAACATATCTGTCCAGGATTACAGATTAGACAACATATCTGTCCAGAATTACAGATCAGACAACATATCTGTCCAGAATTACAGATCAGGCAACATATCTGTCCAGTATTACAGATCAGGTAACATATCTGTCCAGTATTACAGATCAGGCAACATATCTGTCCAGTATTACAGATCAGGCAACATATCTGTCCAGAATTACAGATCAGGCAACATATCTGTCCAGAATTACAGATCAGACAACATATCTGTCCAGTATTACAGATCAGACAACATATCTGTCCAGTATTACAGATCAGACAACATATCTGTCCAGGATTACAGATTAGGCAACATATCTGTCCAGAATTACAGATCAGACAACATATCTGTCCAGGATTACAGATCAGACAACATATCTGTCCAGTATTACAGATCAGGCAACATATCTGTCCAGAATTACAGATCAGGCAACATATCTGTCCAGAATTACAGATCAGACAACATATCTGTCCAGTATTACAGATCAGGCAACATATCTGTCCAGAATTACAGATCAGGCAACATATCTGTCCAGAATTACAGATCAGACAACATATCTGTCCAGAATTACAGATCAGACAATATATCTGTCCAGAATTACAGATTAGACAACATATCTGTCCAGTATTACAGATCAGGTAACATATCTGTCCAGAATTACAGATCAGACAACATATCTGTCCAGAATTACAGATCAGACAACATATCTGTCCAGTATTACAGATCAGGCAACATATCTGTCCAGGATTACAGATCAGACAACATATCTGTCCAGAATTACAGATCAGGCAACATATCTGTCCAGAATTACAGATCAGGCAACATATCTGTCCAGAATTACAGATCAGGCAACATATCTGTCCAGAATTACAGATCAGACAACATATCTGTCCAGAATTACAGATCAGACAACATATCTGTCCAGAATTACAGATCAGGCAACATATCTGTCCAGAATTACAGATCAGGCAACATATCTGTCCAGAATTACAGATCAGGCAACATATCTGTCCAGAATTACAGATCAGACAACATATCTGTCCAGAATTACAGATCAGACAACATATCTGTCCAGAATTACAGATCAGACAACATATCTGTCCAGAATTACAGATCAGGCAACATATCTGTCCAGAATTACAGATCAGACAACATATCTGTCCAGAATTACAGATCAGACAACATATCTGTCCAGGATTACAGATCAGGTAACATATCTGTCCAGAATTACAGATCAGACAACATATCTGTCCAGGATTACAGATCAGACAACATATCTGTCCAGGATTACAGATCAGACAACATATCTGTCCAGTATTACAGATCAGGCAACATATCTGTCCAGAATTACAGATCAGGCAACATATCTGTCCAGAATTACAGATCAGACAACATATCTGTCCAGTATTACAGATCAGGCAACATATCTGTCCAGAATTACAGATCAGGCAACATATCTGTCCAGAATTACAGATCAGACAACATATCTGTCCAGAATTACAGATCAGACAACATATCTGTCCAGAATTACAGATTAGACAACATATCTGTCCAGGATTACAGATCAGGTAACATATCTGTCCAGAATTACAGATCAGACAACATATCTGTCCAGAATTACAGATCAGACAACATATCTGTCCAGGATTACAGATCAGACAACATATCTGTCCAGAATTACAGATCAGACAACATATCTGTCCAGGATTACAGATCAGGCAACATATCTGTCCAGGATTACAGATCAGGCAACATATCTGTCCAGTATTACAGATCAGGTAACATATCTGTCCAGAATTACAGATCAGGCAACATATCTGTCCAGAATTACAGATCAGGCAACATATCTGTCCAGTATTACAGATCAGACAACATATCTGTCCAGAATTACAGATCAGACAACATATCTGTCCAGAATTACAGATCAGACAACATATCTGTCCAGAATTACAGATCAGGCAACATATCTGTCCAGAATTACAGATCAGACAACATATCTGTCCAGAATTACAGATCAGACAACATATCTGTCCAGAATTACAGATCAGACAACATATCTGTCCAGAATTACAGATCAGACAACATATCTGTCCAGGATTACAGATCAGGCAACATATCTGTCCAGAATTACAGATCAGACAACATATCTGTCCAGAATTACAGATCAGACAACATATCTGTCCAGAATTACAGATCAGACAACATATCTGTCCAGAATTACAGATCAGACAACATATCTGTCCAGAATTACAGATCAGACAACATATCTGTCCAGAATTACAGATCAGACAACATATCTGTCCAGAATTACAGATTAGACAACATATCTGTCCAGTATTACAGATCAGGTAACATATCTGTCCAGAATTACAGATCAGACAACATATCTGTCCAGAATTACAGATCAGACAACATATCTGTCCAGAATTACAGATTAGACAACATATCTGTCCAGAATTACAGATCAGACAACATATCTGTCCAGGATTACAGATCAGGCAACATATCTGTCCAGGATTACAGATCAGGCAACATATCTGTCCAGTATTACAGATCAGGCAACATATCTGTCCAGAATTACAGATCAGGCAACATATCTGTCCAGAATTACAGATCAGGCAACATATCTGTCCAGAATTACAGATCAGACAACATATCTGTCCAGAATTACAGATCAGACAACATATCTGTCCAGAATTACAGATCAGGCAACATATCTGTCCAGAATTACAGATCAGGCAACATATCTGTCCAGAATTACAGATCAGACAACATATCTGCAACATATCTGTCCAGAATTACAGATCAGACAACATATCTGTCCAGAATTACAGATCAGACAACATATCTGTCCAGAATTACAGATCAGACAACATATCTGTCCAGAATTACAGATCAGACAACATATCTGTCCAGAATTACAGATCAGACAACATATCTGTCCAGAATTACAGATCAGACAACATATCTGTCCAGTATTACAGATCAGGTAACATATCTGTCCAGAATTACAGATCAGACAACATATCTGTCCAGAATTACAGATCAGACAACATATCTGTCCAGAATTACAGATCAGACAACAGAGAATTACAACATATCTGTCCAGAATTACAGATCAGACAACATATCTGTCCAGGATTACAGATCAGGCAACATATCTGTCCAGGATTATCAGATCAGGCAACATATCTGTCCAGTATTACAGATCAGGCAACATATCTGTCCAGAATTACAGATCAGGCAACATATCTGTCCAGAATTACAGATCAGACAACATATCTGTCCAGTATTACAGATCAGACAACATATCTGTCCAGAATTACAGATCAGACAACATATCTGTCCAGAATTACAGATCAGGCAACATATCTGTCCAGAATTACAGATCAGACAACATATCTGTCCAGAATTACAGATCAGACAACATATCTGTCCAGAATTACAGATCAGACAACATATCTGTCCAGAATTACAGATCAGACAACATATCTGTCCAGAATTACAGATCAGACAACATATCTGTCCAGAATTACAGATCAGGCAACATATCTGTCCAGAATTACAGATCAGACAACATATCTGTCCAGAATTACAGATCAGACAACATATCTGTCCAGTATTACAGATCAGGTAACATATCTGTCCAGAATTACAGATCAGACAACATATATGTCCAGAATTACAGATCAGGTAACATATCTGTCCAGAATTACAGATCAGACAACATATCTGTCCATAATTACAGATCAGACAACATATCTGTCCAGAATTACAGATTAGACAACATATCTGTCCAGAATTACAGATCAGACAACATATCTGTCCAGAATTACAGATCAGACAACATATCTGTCCAGAATTACAGATCAGACAACATATCTGTCCAGAATTACAGATCAGACAACATATCTGTCCAGAATTACAGATCAGACAACATATCTGTCCAGAATTACAGATCAGACAACATATCTGTCCAGAATTACAGATCAGGCAACATATCTGTCCAGATCAGGAACATAGATCAGGACAACATATCTGTCCAGAATTACAGATCAGACAACATATCTGTCCAGAATTACAGATCAGACAACATATCTGTCCAGAATTACAGATCAGACAACATATCTGTCCAGAATTACAGATCAGGCAACATATCTGTCCAGGATTACAGATCAGACAACATATCTGTCCAGAGATTACAGATCAGACAACATATCTGTCCAGAATTACAGATCAGGCAACATATCTCAGAAGAATTACAGATCAGGCAACATATCTGTCCAGTATTACAGATCAGACAACATATCTGTCCAGAATTACAGATCAGACAACATATCTGTCCAGAATTACAGATCAGACAACATATCTGTCCAGAATTACAGATCAGACAACATATCTGTCCAGAATTACAGATCAGACAACATATCTGTCCAGAATTACAGATCAGGCAACATATCTGTCCAGAATTACAGATCAGACAACATATCTGTCCAGAATTACAGATCAGACAACATATCTGTCCAGAATTACAGATCAGACAACATATCTGTCCAGAATTACAGATCAGACAACATATCTGTCCAGAATTACAGATCAGACAACATATCTGTCCAGAATTACAGATCAGACAACATATCTGTCCAGAATTACAGATCAGACAACATATCTGTCCAGAATTACAGATCAGACAACATATCTGTCCAGAATTACAGATCAGACAACATATCTGTCCAGAATTACAGATCAGACAACATATCTGTCCAGAATTACAGATTAGACAACATATCTGTCCAGTATTACAGATCAGGTAACATATCTGTCCAGAATTACAGATCAGACAACATATCTGTCCATAATTACAGATCAGACAACATATCTGTCCAGAATTACAGATTAGACAACATATCTGTCCAGAATTACAGATCAGACAACATATCTGTCCAGGATTACAGATCAGGCAACATATCTGTCCAGGATTACAGATCAGGCAACATATCTGTCCAGTATTACAGATCAGGTAACATATCTGTCCAGAATTACAGATCAGGCAACATATCTGTCCAGAATTACAGATCAGGCAACATATCTGTCCAGTATTACAGATCAGACAACAGACCAGAATTACAGATCAGACAACATATCTGTCCAGAATTACAGATCAGACAACATATCTGTCCAGAATTACAGATCAGGCAACATATCTGTCCAGAATTACAGATCAGACAACATATCTGTCCAGAATTACAGATCAGACAACATATCTGTCCAGAATTACAGATCAGACAACATATCTGTCCAGAATTACAGATCAGAACATATCATATCTGTATCTGTCAGAATTACAGATCAGACAACATATCTGTCCAGAATTACAGATCAGACAACATATCTGTCCAGAATTACAGATCAGACAACATATCTGTCCAGAATTACAGATCAGACAACATATCTGTCCAGAATTACAGATCAGACAACATATCTGTCCAGAATTACAGATCAGGCAACATATCTGTCCAGAATTACAGATCAGACAACATATCTGTCCAGAATTACAGATCAGACAACATATCTGTCCAGAATTACAGATCAGACAACATATCTGTCCAGAATTACAGATCAGACAACATATCTGTCCAGAATTACAGATCAGGCAACATATCTGTCCAGAATTACAGATCAGACAACATATCTGTCCAGAATTACAGATCAGACAACATATCTGTCCAGAATTACAGATCAGACAACATATCTGTCCAGAATTACAGATCAGGTAACATATCTGTCCAGAATTACAGATCAGACAACATATCTGTCCAGAATTACAGATCAGACAACATATCTGTCCAGAATTACAGATCAGACAACATATCTGTCCAGAATTACAGATCAGACAACATATCTGTCCAGAATTACAGATCAGACAACATATCTGTCAGAATTACAGATTATCAGATTAGACAAACATATCTGTCCAGTATTACAGATCAGACAACATATCTGTCCAGTATTACAGATCAGGCAACATATCTGTCCAGAATTACAGATTAGACAACATATCTGTCCAGAATTACAGATTATCTGTCAGTATTACAGATCAGACACAACATATCTGTCCAGGATTACAGATCAGGTAACATATCTGTCCAGAATTACAGATCAGACAACATATCTGTCCAGAATTACAGATCAGACAACATATCTGTCCAGTATTACAGATCAGACAACATATCTGTCCAGAATTACAGATCAGACAACATATCTGTCCAGAATTACAGATCAGACAACATATCTGTCCAGAATTACAGATCAGACAACATATCTGTCCAGAATTACAGATCAGGCAACATATCTGTCCAGAATTACAGATCAGACAACATATCTGTCCAGAATTACAGATCAGACAACATATCTGCCCAGAATTACAGATCAGACAACATATCTGTCCAGAATTACAGATCAGACAACATATCTGTCCAGAATTACAGATCAGACAACATATCTGTCCAGAATTACAGATCAGACAACATATCTGCCCAGAATTACAGATTAGACAACATATCTGTCCAGGATTATAGATCAGGCAACATATCTGTCCAGAATTACAGATCAGGCAATATATCTGTCCAGAATTACAGATCAGGTAACATATCTGTCCAGAATTACAGATCAGACAACATATCTGTCCATAATTACAGATCAGACAACATATCTGTCCAGAATTACAGATTACAGATCAAACATATCTGTCCAGAATTACAGATCAGGCAACATATCTGTCAGAATTACAGATCAGACAACATATCTGTCCAGTATTACAGATTAGACAACATATCTGTCCAGAATTACAGATCAGACAACATATCTGTCCAGAATTACAGATCAGGCAACATATCTGTCCAGAATTACAGATCAGACAACATATCTGTCCAGAATTACAGATCAGACAAACATATCTGTCCAGAATTACAGATCAGGCAACATATCTGTCCAGGATTACAGATCAGGTAACATATCTGTCCAGAATTACAGATCAGACAGATCAGACAACATATCTGTCCAGAATTACAGATCAGACAACATATCTGTCCAGAATTACAGATCAGACAACATATCTGTCAGAATTACAGATCAGGCAACATATCTGTCCAGGATTACAGATCAGACAACATATCTGTCCAGAATTACAGATCAGACAACATATCTGTCCAGAATTACAGATCAGGCAACATATCTGTCCAGAATTACAGATCAGGCAACATATCTGTCCAGTATTACAGATCAGACAACATATCTGTCCAGAATTACAGATCAGGCAACATATCTGTCCAGAATTACAGATCAGACAACATATCTGTCCAGAATTACAGATTACAGACAGACATATCTGTCCAGAATTACAGATCAGACAACATATCTGTCCAGAATTACAGATCAGACAACATATCTGTCCAGAATTACAGATCAGACAACATATCTGTCCAGAATTACAGATCAGACAACATATCTGTCCAGAATTACAGATCAGACAACATATCTGTCCAGAATTACAGATCAGACAACATATCTGTCCAGAATTACAGATCAGACAACATATCTGTCCAGAATTACAGATCAGACAACATATCTGTCCAGAATTACAGATCAGACAACATATCTGTCCAGAATTACAGATCAGACAACATATCTGTCCAGAATTACAGATCAGGCAACATATCTGTCCAGGATTACAGATCAGGTAACATATCTGTCCAGAATTACAGATCAGACAACATATCTGTCCAGAATTACAGATCAGACAACATATCTGTCCAGAATTACAGATCAGACAACATATCTGTCCAGAATTACAGATCAGGCAACATATATATTCAATCAGCAGGCAACATATCTGTCAGATTACAGATCAGACAACATATCTGTCCAGAATTACAGATTAGACAAACATATCTGTCCAGAATTACAGATCAGGCAACATATCTGTCCAGAATTACAGATCAGGCAACATATCTGTCCAGAATTACAGATCAGGCAACATATCTGTCAGAATTACAGATCAGACAACATATCTGTCCAGAATTACAGATCAGACAACATATCTGTCCAGAATTACAGATCAGACAACATATCTGTCCAGAATTACAGATCAGACAACATATCTGTCCAGAATTACAGATCAGACAACATATCTGTCCAGTATTATCAGATCAGACAAACATATCTGTCCAGTATTACAGATCAGGCAACATATCTGTCCAGAATTACAGATCAGACAACATATCTGTCCAGAATTACAGATCAGACAACATATCTGTCCAGGATTACAGATTAGACAACATATCTGTCCAGAATTACAGATCAGACAACATATCTGTCCAGAATTACAGATCAGGCAACATATCTGTCCAGGATTACAGATCAGGCAACATATCTGTCCAGTATTACAGATCAGGTAACATATCTGTCCAGAATTACAGATCAGGCATATCTGTCCACAGATCAGGCAACATATCTGTCCAGAATTACAGATCAGGCAACATATCTGTCCAGAATTACAGATCAGACAACATATCTGTCCAGAATTACAGACAGACAACATATCTGTCCAGAATTACAGATCAGACAACATATCTGTCCAGAATTACAGATCAGACAACATATCTGTCCAGAATTACAGATCAGACAACATATCTGTCCAGAATTACAGATCAGACAACATATCTGTCCAGAATTACAGATCAGACAACATATCTGTCCAGAATTACAGATCAGACAACATATCTGAGGATTACAGGGCAACATATCTGTCCAGAATTACAGATCAGACAACATATCTGTCCAGAATTACAGATCAGACAACATATCTGTCAGACAGAATTACAGATCAGGTATCTGTCCAGTATTACATATCTGTCCAGAATTACAGATCAGACAACATATCTGTCCAGTATTACAGATCAGGTAACATATCTGTCCAGAATTACAGATCAGACAACATATCTGTCCAGAATTACAGATCAGACAACATATCTGTCCAGAATTACAGATCAGACAACATATCTGTCCAGAATTACAGATCAGACAACATATCTGTCCAGAATTACAGATCAGACAACATATCTGTCCAGAATTACAGATCAGACAACATATCTGTCCAGAATTACAGATCAGACAACATATCTGTCCAGAATTACAGATCAGGTCAACATATCTGTCCAGTAATTACAGATCAGACAACAGATCAGACAACATATCTGTCCAGAATTACAGATCAGACAACATATCTGTCCAGAATTACAGATTAGACAACATATCTGTCCAGAATTACAGATCAGACAACATATCTGTCCAGAATTACAGATCAGACAACATATCTGTCCAGGATTACAGATCAGACAACATATCTGTCCAGAATTACAGATCAGGCAACATATCTGTCCAGAATTACAGATCAGGCAACATATCTGTCCAGAAGTACAGATCAGGCAACATATCTGTCCAGAATTACAGATCAGACAACATATCTGTCCAGAATTACAGATCAGACAACATATCTGTCCAGAATTACAGATCAGGCAACATATCTGTCCAGAATTACAGATCAGGCAACATATCTGTCCAGAATTACAGATCAGACAACATATCTGTCCAGAATTACAGATCAGACAACATATCTGTCCAGGATTACAGATCAGACAACATATCTGTCAGAATTACAGATCAGACAACATATCTGTCAGTATTACAGATCAGGTAACATATCTGTCCAGAATTACAGATCAGACAACATATCTGTCCAGAATTACAGATCAGACAACATATCTGTCCAGGATTAACAGATCAGGTAACATATCTGTCCAGAATTACAGATCAGACAACATATCTGTCCAGAATTACAGATCAGACAACATATCTGTCCAGAATTACAGATCAGACAACATATCTGTCCAGAATTACAGATCAGACAACATATCTGTCCAGAATTACAGATTAGACAACATATCTGTCCAGAATTACAGATCAGGCAACATATCTGTCCAGAATTACAGATCAGACAACATATCTGTCCAGAATTACAGATCAGACAACATATCTGTCCAGAATACAGATCAGACAACATATTATTCAGCAACAGATATATCTGTCAGAATTACAGATCAGACAACATATCTGTCCAGGATTACAGATCAGACAACATATCTGTCCAGAATTACAGATCAGGCAACATATCTGTCCAGGATTACAGATCAGACAACATATCTGTCCAGAATTACAGATCAGACAACATATCTGTCCAGAATTACAGATCAGGCAACATATCTGTCAGAATTACAGATCAGACAACATATCTGTCCAGAATTACAGATCAGGCAACATATCTGTCCAGTATTACAGATCAGATCAACATATCTGTCCAGAATTACAGATCAGACAACATATCTGTCCAGAATTACAGATCAGACAACATATCTGTCCAGAATTACAGATCAGGCAACATATCTGTCCAGAATTACAGATCAGACAACATATCTGTCCAGAATTACAGATCAGACAACATATCTGTCCAGAATTACAGATCAGACAACATATCTGTCCAGAATTACAGATCAGACAACATATCTGTCAGAATTACAGATCAGACAACATATCTGTCCAGAATTACAGATCAGGCAACATATCTGTCCAGAATTACAGATCAGGTAACATATCTGTCCAGAATTACAGATCAGACAACATATCTGTCCAGAATTACAGATCAGACAACATATCTGTCAGATCAGACAACATATCAGATCAGACAACATATCTGTCCAGAATTACAGATCAGACAACATATCTGTCCAGAATTACAGATCAGGCAACATATCTGTCCAGAATTACAGATCAGACAACATATCTGTCCAGTATTACAGATCAGACAACATATCTGTCCAGAATTACAGATCAGACAACATATCTGTCCAGAATTACAGATCAGACAACATATCTGTCCAGAATTACAGATTAGACAACATATCTGTCCAGGATTACAGATCAGATCAGAACATATCTGTCCAGAATTACAGATCAGACAACATATCTGTCCAGAATTACAGATCAGACAACATATCTGTCCAGAATTACAGATCAGACAACATATCTGTCCAGAATTACAGATCAGACAACATATCTGTCCAGAATTACAGATCAGGCAACATATCTGTCCAGATTACAGATCAGACAACATATCTGTCCAGAATTACAGATCAGGTAACATATCTGTCCAGAATTACAGATCAGGCAACATATCTGTCCAGAATTACAGATCAGGCAACATATCTGTCCAGATTACAGATCAGACAACATATCTGTCCAGAATTACAGACTTAGACAACATATCTGTCCAGAATTACAGATCAGGCAACATATCTGTCCAGAATTACAGATCAGGCAACATATCTGTCCAGAATTACAGATCAGACAACATATCTGTCCAGAATTACAGATCAGACAACATATCTGTCCAGAATTACAGATCAGACAACATATCTGTCCAGAATTACAGATCAGACAACATATCTGTCCAGAATTACAGATCAGACAACATATCTGTCCAGAATTACAGATCAGACAACATATCTGTCCAGAATTACAGATCAGGCAACATATCTGTCCAGAATTACAGATCAGACAACATATCTGTCCAGAATTACAGATCAGACAACATATCTGTCCAGAATTACAGATCAGGCAACATATCTGTCCAGAATTACAGATCAGACAACATATCTGTCCAGAATTACAGATCAGACAACATATCTGTCCAGAATTACAGATCAGGTAACATATCTGTCCAGAATTACAGATCAGGCAACATATCTGTCCAGAATTACAGATCAGACAACATATCTGTCAGACAGTCCAGATTACAGATCAGACAACATATCTGTCAGAATTACAGATCAGGCAACATATCTGTCAGAATTACAGATCAGGCAACATATCTGTCAGAATTACAGATCAGACAACATATCTGTCCCAGGATTACAGATCAGACAACATATCTGTCCAGAATTACAGATCAGGCAACATATCTGTCCAGAATTACAGATCAGACAACATATCTGTCCAGAATTACAGATCAGACAACATATCTGTCAGAATTACAGATCAGACAACATATCTGTCAGGATTACAGATCAGACAACATATCTGTCCAGGATTACAGATCAGACAACATATCTGTCAGTATTACAGATCAGGTAACATATCTGTCCAGAATTACAGATCAGACAACATATCTGTCCAGGATTACAGATCAGGCAACATATCTGTCCAGGATTACAGATCAGGTAACATATCTGTCCAGAATTACAGATCAGACAACATATCTGTCCAGAATTACAGATCAGACAACATATCTGTCCAGAATTACAGATCAGACAACATATCTGTCCAGAATTACAGATCAGATCAGAACATATCTGTCCAGAATTACAGATCAGACAACATATCTGTCCAGAATTACAGATCAGACAACATATCTGTCCAGAATTACAGATCAGGCAACATATCTGTCCAGAATTACAGATCAGGCAACATATCTGTCCAGAATTACAGATCAGACAACATATCTGTCCAGAATTACAGATCAGACAACATATCTGTCCAGTATTACAGATCAGACAACATATCTGTCCAGGGATTACAGATCAGACAACATATCTGTCAGAATTACAGATCAGGCAACATATCTGTCCAGAATTACAGATTAGACAACATATCTGTCCAGGATTACAGATCAGACAACATATCTGTCAGTATTACAGATCAGGCAATATATCTGTCAGAATTACAGATCAGGCAACATATCTGTCCAGAATTACAGATCAGACAACATATCTGTCCAGTAATTACAGATCAGACAACATATCTGTCCAGAATTACAGATCAGACAACATATCTGTCAGAATTACAGATCAGACAACATATCTGTCCAGAATTACAGATCAGACAACATATCTGTCAGAATTACAGATCAGACAACATATCTGTCCAGAATTACAGATCAGACAACATATCTGTCCAGAATTACAGATCAGACAACATATCTGTCCAGTAATTACAGATCAGGTAACATATCTGTCCAGAATTACAGATCAGACAACATATCTGTCCAACATATCTGTCCAGGATTACAGATCAGGTAACATATCTGTCCAGAATTACAGATCAGACAACATATCTGTCCAGAATTACAGATCAGACAACATATCTGTCCAGAATTACAGATCAGACAACATATCTGTCCAGAATTACAGATCAGACAACATATCTGTCCAGAATTACAGATCAGACAGACATATCTGTCCAGGATTACAGATCAGACAACATATCTGTCCAGAATTACAGATCAGACAACATATCTATCTGTCCAGAATTACAGATCAGGTCCAGAATTACAGATATATCTGTCCAGAACAGATTACAGATCAGGCAACATATCTGTCCAGTATTACAGATCAGGCAACAACATATCTGTCCAGAATTACAGAATTACAGATCAGACAACATATCTGTCCAGAATTACAGATTACAGACAACATATCTGTCCAGAATTACAGATCAGACAACATATCTGTCCAGAATTACAGATCAGGCAACATATCTGTCCAGAATTACAGATCAGACAACATATCTGTCCAGAATTACAGATCAGACAACATATCTGTCCAGAATTACAGATCAGACAACATATCTGTCCAGAATTACAGATCAGAACAATCTGTCCATATCTGTCCAGAATTACAGATCAGACAACATATCTGTCCAGAATTACAGATCAGACAACATATCTGTCCAGAATTACAGATCAGACAACATATCTGTCCAGAATTACAGATCAGACAACATATCTGTCCAGAATTACAGATCAGACAACATATCTGTCCAGAATTACAGATTAGACAACATATCTGTCCAGTATTACAGATCAGGTATATCTGTCCAGAATTACAGATCTGTCCAGAATTACAGATCAGACAACATATCTGTCCAGAATTACAGATCAGACAACATATCTGTCCAGAATTACAGATTAGACAACATATCTGTCCAGAATTACAGATCAGACAACATATCTGTCCAGGATTACAGATCAGGCAACTGTCCATATCTGTCCAGGATTACAGATCAGGCAACATATCTGTCCAGTATTACAGATCAGGGTAACATATCTGTCCAGAATTACAGATCAGGCAACATATCTGTCCAGAATTACAGATCAGGCAACATATCTGTCCAGTATTACAGATCAGACAACATATCTGTCCAGAATTACAGACCAGACAACATATCTGTCCAGAATTACAGATCAGGCAACATATCTGTCCAGAATTACAGATCAGGCAACATATCTGTCCAGAATTACAGATCAGACAACATATCTGTCCAGAATTACAGATCAGACAACATATCTGTCCAGAATTACAGATCAGACAACATATCTGTCCAGAATTACAGATCAGACAACATATCTGTCCAGAATTACAGATCAGACAACATATCTGTCCAGAATTACAGATCAGACAACATATCTGTCCAGAATTACAGATCAGACAACATATCTGTCCAGAATTACAGATCAGACAACATATCTGTCCAGAATTACAGATCAGACAACATATCTGTCCAGTATTATCATATCTGTCCAGAATTACAGATCAGGTAACATATCTGTCCAGAATTACAGATCAGACAACATATCTGTCCAGAATTACAGATCAGACAACATATCTGTCCAGAATTACAGATCAGACAACATATCTGTCCAGAATTACAGATCAGGCAACATATCTGTCCAGAATTACAGATCAGACAACATATCTGTCCAGAATTACAGATCAGACAACATATCTGTCCAGAATTACAGATCAGGTAACATATCTGTCCAGAATTACAGATCAGGCAACATATCTGTCCAGTATTACAGATCAGACAACATATCTGTCCAGAATTACAGATCAGACAACATATCTGTCCAGAATTACAGATCAGACAACATATCTGTCCAGAATTACAGATCAGACAACATATCTGTCCAGAATTACAGATCAGACAACATATCTGTCCAGGATTACAGATTAGACAACATATCTGTCCAGTATTACAGATCAGACAACATATCTGTCCAGTATTACAGATCAGACAACATATCTGTCCAGAATTACAGATTAGACAACATATCTGTCCAGAATTACAGATTAGACAACATATCTGTCCAGGATTACAGATCAGGTAACATATCTGTCCAGGATTACAGATCAGGTAACATATCTGTCCAGAATTACAGATCAGACAACATATCTGTCCAGAATTACAGATCAGACAACATATCTGTCCAGTATTACAGATCAGACAACATATCTGTCCAGAATTACAGATCAGACAACATATCTGTCCAGAATTACAGATCAGACAACATATCTGTCCAGAATTACAGATCAGACAACATATCTGTCCAGAATTACAGATCAGGCAACATATCTGTCCAGAATTACAGATCAGACAACATATCTGTCCAGAATTACAGATCAGACAACATATCTGCCCAGAATTACAGATCAGACAACATATCTGTCCAGAATTACAGATCAGACAACATATCTGTCCAGAATTACAGATCAGATATCTGTCCAGGATTAGACAGATCATATCTGTCCAGAATTACAGATCAGACAACATATCTGCCCAGAATTACAGATTAGACAACATATCTGTCCAGGATTATAGATCAGGCAACATATCTGTCCAGAATTACAGATCAGGCAATATATCTGTCCAGAATTACAGATCAGGTAACATATCTGTCCAGAATTACAGATCAGGCAACATATCTGTCCAGAATTACAGATCAGACAACATATCTGTCCAGAATTACAGATTAGACAACATATCTGTCCAGAATTACAGATCAGACAACATATCTGCCCAGAATTACAGATCAGACAACATATCTGTCCAGTATTACAGATCAGACAACATATCTGTCCAGAATTACAGATCAGACAACATATCTGTCCAGGATTACAGATCAGACAACATATCTGTCCAGAATTACAGATCAGACAACATATCTGTCCAGAATTACAGATAAGACAACATATCTGTCCAGAATTACAGATCAGACAACATATCTGTCCAGAATTACAGATCAGGCAACATACAGCAGCACCTAGATGTTCTGCACAGATTCTGCCAGAGCTGGGCCCTGCCAGACCTGGGCCCTGCCAGACCTGGGCCCTGTCAGACCTGGGCCCTGACAGACCTGGGCCCTGACAGACCTGGGCCCTGACAGACCTGGGCCCTACCAGACCTGGGCCCTGACAGACCTGGGCCCTGACAGACCTGGGCCCTGACAGTAAATCTCAGTAAGACCAAAATACTGTTGTTCCAAAAAAGGACCATCAATTTCAACATACCAATTAGGATCTGACTAAAAATACTTGAATCAAATATAGAACCCATTGCCCTTTATGGTTGTGAGACCCCACCTCCCAGCAACAGAGCGCCCCCACCTATAGCATAGCCTTGCTATTGAGAAATGCCGCCGTAGGCAGACATGTCTCTCAAGAGACGACAGGCTATGTGCTCACTGCCCACAAAATGAGGTGGAAACTGAGCTGCACTTCCTAACCTCCTGCCCAATGTATGACCATATTAGAGAGACATATTTCCCTCAGATTACACAGATCCACAAAGAATTTGAAAACAAATCCAATTTTGATAAACTCCCATATCTACTGGGTGAAATTCCACAGTGTGACATCACAGCAGCAATATTTGTGACCTGTTGCCACAAGAAAAGGGCAACCAGTGAAGAACAAACACCATTGTAAATACAACCCATATTTATGTTTATTTATTTTCCCTTTTGTACTTTAAGTATTTGCACAACATTACAACACTGTATATAGACATAATATGACATTTGAAATGTCTTTATTCGTTTGGAACTTTTGTGAGTGTAATGTTTACTGTTTCACTTTTGTTTATTATCTATTTCACCTTGCTTTTGACTGGCTGGTAGAGATCAGTCTATATATAGACTACAGGGCTGTCTGGTAGAGAGCAGTCTGTATATAGACCACAGGACTGTCTGGTAGAGGGCAGTCTGTATATTCTCTACAGGACTGTCTGGTAGAGAGCAGTCTATATATAGACCACAGGACTGTCTGGTAGAGAGCAGTCTGTATATAGACCACAAGACTGTCTGGTAGAGGGCAGTCTGTATATTCTCTACAGGACTGTCTGGTAGAGAGCAGTCTGTATATTCTCTACAGGACTGTCTGGTAGAGATCAGTCTATATATTGACCACAGGACTGTCTGGTAGAGAGCAGTCTGTATATAGACCACAGGACTGTCTGGTAGAGAGCAGTCTGTATATAGACCACAGGACTGTCTGGTAGAGAGCAGTCTGTATATAGACCACAGGACTGTCTGGTAGAGAGCAGTCTGTATATAGACCACAGGACTGTCTGGTAGAGAGCAGTCTGTATATAGACCACAGGACTGTCTGGTAGAGAGCAGTCTGTATATAGACCACAGGACTGTCTGGTAGAGAGCAGTCTGTATATAGACCACAGGACTGTCTGGTAGAGAGCAGTCTGTATATTCTCTACAGGACTGTGTGGTAGAGAGCAGTCTGTATATAGACCACAGGACTGTCTGGTAGAGGGCAGTCTATATATAGACCACAGGACTGTCTGGTAGAGAGCAGTCTATATATAGACCACAAGACTGTCTGGTAGAGGGCAGTCTGTATATTCTCTACAGGACTGTCTGGTAGAGAGCAGTCTGTATATTGACCACAGGACTGTCTGGTAGAGAGCAGTCTGTATATTCTCCACAGGACTGTCTGGTAGAGATCAGTCTATATATTGACCACAGGACTGTCTGGTAGAGAGCAGTCTGTATATTCCTACAGGACTGTCTGGTAGAGAGCAGTCTATATATTGACCACAGGACTGTCTGGTAGAGAGCAGTCTGTATATAGACCACAGAACTGTCTGGTCGAGGGCAGTCTATATATAGACCACAGGACTGTCTGGTAGAGAGCAGTCTGTATATAGACCACAGGACTGTCTGGTAGAGAGCAGTCTGTATATAGACCACAGGACTGTCTGGTAGAGGGCAGTCTGTATATTCTCCACAGGACTGTCTGGTAGAGGGCGGTCTGTTCAGTGACAGCCAGTAGAACTAGTGAGGGGTGGGGAGGGACACACACTCTGCTACTGGCCAGGCTTTAGACTAAACACTGGCTCTCCCTCCGGCTCCATGGGGCAGGCAGGGTGGGGTGTGGGTAAGAGGCGGGGGTCGTCATCTCCCCAACGGAGCCAGAAGGAAAGCCATTGTTTAGTCTAAAACCTGGCGTGCAGCAGAGCAGCACAGTATCCTGTACACAAGACACACCACAGACCACTGCAGACCCTGCTGACATCTCTCTCTACGTACCAACTGCTGACCACACTGTCTCCATACAGAGAGACAACTCAATGGTCGACATCTCTCTATACGTACCAACTGTCTGACCACACTGTCTCCATACAGAGAGACAACAGTCAATGGTCGACATCTCTCTACATACCAACTGCTGACCACACTGTCTCCATACAGAGAGACAACTCAATGGTCGACATCTCTCTATTCCAAGGACTGCTGAGACACTGTCTCCATACAGAGACAACTCTGGTCGAGATCATCTCTCTACGTACCAACTGTGTGACCACACTGTCTCCATACAGAGAGACAACTCAATGGTCGACATCAGTCTACATACCAACTGTCTGACCACACTGTCTCCATACAGAGAGACAACTCTGGTCGAGGGCATCTCTATATTCTCATACAGGACTGTCTGACCACACTGTCTCCATACAGAGACAACTCAATGGTCGACATCTCTATATACGACCACACTGTCTGACCACACTGTCTCCATACAGAGAGACAACTCAATGGTCGACATCTCTACATACCAAC